>NW_027468565.1:37064417-37066917 GCF_046254945.1 Alosa pseudoharengus | reverse complement strand
TGTGTGACCCTCACCTGTGGAGAAGACACACACACATGCACACACAGTAATGCATTTTCTCTATGATGCACTCACTCACACAAATATACACAAACCACACACTCTTGGACATATAAACAATATGTAGATGATGCACACACACCTCGCACACATATACATATCTCCCATAACCAAACATATGGGAACTCAAGTAAACACACTCAAGTAAACACACAAACACACACATTATAGCCCCTGCAGACAGTAAGCTCACTATATGTCAGCCCCATCTCCACATAGTCTGGGGTAGTGGTTGCAGGCTCTGTTCTCCTTCAGTGCTGTTAATTCGCCGTGGTAACCATCCATGTGACTGCCAGGAGGGGGCAAACGCGTCGCACCCTGCGGCTCTGAGTGGCGCTTTGATTGGCGCTTCGTAAAACTAATTTTGCTAGTTCCTCATACTCAATTTCAAGCATGAACGCCTGACCTGCCATGCATGCGGACCTGGTGCAAGGATCAGGCATTGCCTGTGCTCTAGTGTGTGTGTGTGTATGTGTGTGTGTATGCGTACATGTTCTGGTGTGTGTGTGTGCATGTTCTAGTGTGTGTGTGTGAGTGTGTTTGTGTGTGTGTGTGTGAGCATGTTCTAGTGTGTGTGTGTGTGTATTAGTGTGTATGTGTGTGTGTGTTCTAGTGTGTGTGTGTGTGTGTGTGTGTGTGTGTGTGTGTGTTTGTGTGTGTGTGTGTGTTCTAGTGTGTGTGTGTTCTAGTGTGTGTGTGTGTGTGTGTGTGTGTGTGTGCATGTTCTGGTGTGTGTGTGTGTGTGTATTTGTGTGTGTGTGTGTGTTTGTGTGTGTGTGTGTGTGCATGTTCTGGTGTGTGTTTGTGTGTGTGTGTGTGTGTGTGCATGTTCTGGTGTGTGTTTGTGTGTGTGTGTGTGTGTGTGTGTGTGTGTGTGTGTGTGTGTTCTGGTGTGTGTTTGTGTGTGTGTGTGTGTGCATGTTCTGGTGTGTGTTTGTGTGTGTGTGTGTGTGTGTGTGCATGTTCTGGTGTGTGTTTGTGTGTGTGTGTGTGTGTGTCTGTGTGTTTCTCTGGTAGGTGTTTCCCCTCTGCCACAGCGGGTGGAGGTGTCCCCCCATAAAGGCAAATGGAGTGCATGACAACACAGCTGCCAAATGACAGCAGCCCCTCCTCCACACACAGCCCTATCTTCAGACTCAGGTTCTCGACCCATGGGTTCCTCTTTCTCCCTCTCCCCTACCGTATCTTCAGACTCAGGTTCTCGACCCATGGGTTCCTCTTTCTCCCTCTCCCCTGCCCTATCTTCAGACTCAGGTTCTCGACCCATGGGTTCCTCTTTCTCCCTCTCCCCCTGCTCTCTCTACTGCCTCCTGTAGGTGGGTTCCTCACAGAACTCATTTTGTGTTCCTTTCCTCCCCTCTCTTCCTGCTCATCACGGTGAGCTGTTTCCTGTTAACCTTTCAGGGCTCTCTTAATAGATGAGCTGATAACGACAAACAGACTTCAGCATTTGGCCTTAGCATGTGTGTGGACTTCTGTGTGTATGTGTGTGTGTGTGTTGAGGGGTGGGGGATGTTTCTATGTTTACCTTTGAAAGAAAAGCTAAATTATTATTTTTAATGTCTGGGCTTTTAGTACCCAAGTCTCAGCTTGTGGAATACCCCACTACTGTACACCTGCCAAGCACCCCTCCCCTGCCCCTCCCCGCCCCTGCCCCCCCCCCAACTTTCTTCAGTGCACACGTTAGTCTTTATCATTTCCTGTCTCCCTTTGATTCCCCAAGACACCCCCCCCCCCCCACACTACCACCATCTCTCTCTCCCCCCCCTCTGTCCTCCTGGGTAGGGGAGCAGGCAGGCCTGTATTGTCTTGCTGGGTAAGGAGGATAATGCCTGTGTTTAATGCAAGCCTGGGTAAAGCCTGGAGCGGTGGGGAGGATGCTTTAGACTCTTTGTTATTGGCTGAGCATGACATCATCTGCTCACCAGCCTCCCCCCGCCCCCACCACCCCCTTCCTCCTCCTCCATCCCCCCTCCTCCCACCCACCCCCAACTTCCTTTTGTGTGGCCGTTGGCAGAGCGTCGGTCAGGCACGTGCAGACCGCTTGCACCACTAACCCCACCTCTCTCTCTCCCCCCCTTCGTGCTCTTCACCCTTCCCTAAACCCTCTCTTCTCACCCCCCCCGTGCCACTCTCCTCTTCAGGCACTGCCAGGGGCGGCCTTGGTGCAGCGGCTTAGTGTAGTCGCCACACAGGAGCCAAAGGAACCCATGTGTGGTCCTTTGTGTCAGAGTGAATAAGAGAGAGACGGGAGAGAGGGGCATTAATAGATGGGCTGGATTAAATCCCCCACTGCAGCCCCCACCACACACCACTGCATTCACATCACAGATAATGGTCGAGGTCCCCCACGGCTCTGTGTTTGGTCCATTGAAGATTTCATCGTAGGCGGTTATTCAAGGGTTCTCTGTGTGCCTGTGTGTGCGTGTGTGCGTGTGTG
>NW_027468565.1:37046917-37049417 GCF_046254945.1 Alosa pseudoharengus | reverse complement strand
AGAGTAGGCACTAGTACACCGTTGGACTGTGTGTGTGTGTGTGTGTGTGTGTGTGTGTGTGTGTGTGTGTGTGTGTGTGTGTGTGTGTGTGTGTTGGTGTGTTGGATGCCAGTGAGAGTGACCTGGCCCGTGTCCGACTCTCGACCCGTGCAGGCGTGTCTCACCGCTACGCAGCGGGAGACAGCGGGAGAGGGAGACAAAGCTGGACGCAGTCACTGAATTCCAGGAAAGAGTTCAGCAAAAACACTGGACACAAACAGTAGATCTGGAACAGACACATACACACAAACACAGACACACACACACCCACACACACACAAACACATACACACACCCACACATACACACACCTACACACACACCCACACACATACAGTAAACACACACACACACTCCACTGTTGACGTAGCTGCCAGCACTCTGGTTTCCTGATAAAAGTCGGCAGAATTTTCCATTGCGTTCCCCGCTAAATTTGGACTTCCAGTCGGAGCTTGGGGCCGTGTGTGTGAAGAATGTACACTTTGTCATAATTTGAAGGCTTCCTGATAACATTCCTTACTCCCCCCCGACCTGCCCCCCCTTTCCTTTCCACTCTTATTTGGCAGACCACCCTAGGCTCCTATCCTTCTCCTAACACACACACACACACACACACACACACACACACACACACACACACATGCACACTCCGTCACACACACACATACACACAGAAAACACACATGCATACACCGTCCCACACACACACCTACACACAGACACACACACACACACACTCACACACACACATCCTGCTTGTTGTGTAACTCTCTCTGGAGACTGTCTTCCTGTCCCACATGCTCGGGAATGACATCATGCTGCTCCGAACGGCAGCATTCCCAGCAGCGGGAAGTGGGAAAGAGAGGGGGAAGTGGAGCAAAGTGTAGACGCCAAGCGAGGGCTGGACTCCTGTAGCCGTAATGGAGCCCTGTATTCCCGCCACTGGCCGCTGCTCGGTGTCCCAACCCTGCGGAGGAAGAGATGACAGGCATTGGTCATCGCCACCAGATGAGTGAAAGACGGTTACCGGGTAACGGTCCAGGATGCCGTACATTTGGAGATAACGGGAATACACCACCGTGACGATAAATTAGGGTTGTCAAGTCAGGGATAGATGTTCCATGATGTAGGCTGATGCAGAAAATAAAATTGCAATGGTGTGTGTGTGTGTGTGTAGACATGAAGAGAGAAGAGAGAAACAGCTGTGTGTGTGTGTATGTGTGTGTGTGTGTGTGTGTAGCCATGAGGAGAGAAGAGAAGCTACTCAGCCTGTTGTCATTATCTCCATTGTTGTGCTGGTGAGGTCATCTCCAACCATCTCCTCATTTAGACACAGCCTTTCCCAATAAGTCTGCCTCCCAACTCGGCCTCTCAGTCTAGGAGCTATAGGCTTGCATTCCTGCGTTTCGTGACATGTTTGTGTCCCTGTGTTTGTTTAGTTTGTGGTGCCATGACCGTGTGTGGAGAGCTGTTGTCTTTTGTCTGCTTGTTTATAGAACTGACTTGAAGCTCATGGTGAATGGTCACCATGGCCAAATTGTGACAGATCTGTGTATTTGTTGGGTCTGTTTCATTTCTTGTATGTTGTGTTGCTATGTCACACCTGAGTAAACCTACAGTGGAAGCAGGTAGTCTGTGGTCAATAACCCCTGCACATACAGTAATATAACATGCAGCAGTTTTAATCATTCTTATTATATGGTGCATGATAGACACTCTTCTGAACTGGTACAGTTGGCTAACTATTCTCAGGTGAAAATACTCTCTCAATGGGGTTGAATTACAAAGCAGCATAAATGAGCAAATGCATAATGGAGTTTTTGTGTCCAATTTTGGGGATGTATTATCATAGCTTTTCTTAATGTGGTTATCTGGCTCAGAGTTGTTTATTTCGGAAATACCCCTCAGAGCCATTTCCTGTTTCTCCGATTGTGTGTTTGTTTGTTTGCGGTGTGTTTACCGTCTTGATGGATGTGTGGTTCCGCTGGTATGAAAAGCGTAAAATCTGCAGCCGGCGATGTGCTGTGGCAGAACCTGTCCGTGTCATCTGTCCTGATTAACACGGTTGGCCGGTTGGTGCCTGTGTGTGTGTGTGTCTGTGTGTTAATTATGAGTCACGACGCAGAGTGCTGTGACACATCCGCATCCTCGGCAGTGTTCAATGGGGTAGTCACCGATCCACAGAGAACCGTTTTCTCTGTGTCCATTTTGGCGGGTTTAACACCTGTCCACGGAGCCAGCTGAGGCCGTCAGGTTCACAGGATTCCCTGGCGGCTTTTGTGTGGTTGCTTGGTTACTCCGTCCCCACGACAGGTTCACAGGATTCCCTGGCGGCTTTTGTTTGGTTGCTTGGTTACTCCGCCCTCACGACAGGGACAGCTGGGGTGAGTTCCTCATAGCGCCTCCAAAGGACAAGGTTGAGTCACCAGGCAGCACAGCATCCACCTGGACCTCCTTAGAG
>NW_027468565.1:37009417-37041917 GCF_046254945.1 Alosa pseudoharengus | reverse complement strand
GAGAGAGAGGGAGAGCGAGAGGGAGAGAGAGGGAGAGAGCACGAGACGCCCTCATATCCAGTGAGCTCATTCACTCTTCGAAAGAGAGGGAGGGGGAGAAGGCGGAGAGACCTAGAGCGAGAGGGAGGAGGAAGGGAGAGAGAGAGAGAGAGAGAGAGAGAGAGAGAGAGGAGGGGGGTAAATGAACAACAATAGGGAGCTACACTTTCAGTTGGAGCCACACAACGACAGAGCGAGTCAGAGGAAGGAGCTCTATATCTGCTGCACAGCACTGAAATCTTTACCCTCTCTCCCTTTAACTTTTTACTTTCTACTTGCTCCACATCTGTGCGTGTAGCTCTCCATTGCTCCGGTCCAGCTGTGTGGAGTGACAGCTGTCGTGGTCATCTTATGAATTACTAGCTACAGCAAGAAGGGCTTGTTTTATTTTATTCACTATCTTTCCCCCGAGCTGGAGTATTGGACTTTTGGACTTTGGAAGTGTTCTGGGGTCTTTGGGGAGGGTGTTTTGTGATTGTTTTGGGGGTGACCGCGGCTGGCCCAGCAGATGCCTCTTGACATGGTGATCAGACCAATAGCTGAGGACTGCTTCTGGACGCAGCCTCGCCGGCCAGACATGCAGCTGAAAGTCAGAGTCCGCAGAACTAAGCAAGGACGCGATCTACGAGGTGTGTAAATCAGAGGTGCCTGTGTGTGTGTGTGTGTGTGTGTGTGTGTGTGTGTGTGTGTGTGTGTGTGTGTGTGTGTGTGTGTGTGTGTGTGTGTGTGTGTGCAGATGTGTGTGTGTACGTGTGCGTGTGTGTGTGTGTGCAGTTGTGCAAAAATAGACTACTATTTGCAGCTGGTGTGAATGATACTTTAGTAACTTTGACTTAGCCTTCTAAGTTCCCTTTTAATTGCAGGCTGGTAGAAAAATAGATTGGTATTGGTATCTTTTGACTTTTAATACATTATTTATTGTTTGCATCATATATGTTTGAAGTGTGATGATCTCATTGGAAGTAGCTTGCATAAGTCATAGGTATGTGTGTGTGTGTGTGTGTGGCTCAGTATATGAGGAAGTGGAGGGAAAGATGGCTTGGTGACAGACACTCTCAGCTTGAGAGCAATTACCGTGCAGGTGTCCAATATTACACCCAGTACTTAAGGGTGCTTTAGCAAGCTACTTAGAAAATGAGTGTGTGTGTGTGTGTGTGTGTGTGTGTGTGTGTGTGTGTGTGTGTGTGTTTGTGTGTGTGTCAGCTTGTGGCTGCAATATGTCATTGTGTAAACAGAGCATGAGTGATACAAAAGCAGTATGAAGGCCAAACAAGGATGTGTCACACCATAAACAACCAACCCATATGATGTGGACCACACCAACCCTGTTAACAGGAGGAGGGGGGAAGGGAGAGGAGGGGGGGGGGTGGAGAGGGAGGAATAGGGAGATGAGCAGAAGGAGGTGCAGAGAGAGAGAGAATAAGAGAGATGGAGAGAAGTATGGAGAGACATGCAGGAGGGAGAGAGAGAGAGAATAAGAGAGATGGAGAGAAGTATGGAGAGACATGCAGGAGGGAGAGAGAGAGAGAATAAGAGAGATGGAGAGAAGTATGGAGAGACATGCAGGAGGGAGAGAGAGAGAGAATAAGAGAGATGGAGAGAAGTATGGAGAGACATGCAGGAGGGAGAGAGAGAGAGAATAAGAGAGATGGAGAGAAGTATGGAGAGACATGCAGGAGGGAGAGAGAGGGGGGGTCTGTGGTGCAGAGGTGGCGAGGAGGCAGCTGACTTCCTGAGCTGTTTACATTCAGCCGACATGAACACTCGTCAAGCACGGAGCAGAGTGCTGCCAGAGCCTAAACACTCAGCACTCCCCCCCACTGCTTCATTTCCTCAGTGTGTGTGTGTGTGTGTGTGTGTGTGTGTGTGTGTATGTGTGCGCATAAATAAGGGATGCTAGTGATCGTAGTGTGTGTGCGTGGGGGTTGATGCAGGCCTGTGTGTGTGTGTGTGTGTGTGTGTGTTCAGACACACAAACCCACACAGATGATTGAGTGTGTGTGTGTGTGTGTGTGTGTTTTTGTGTGTGAGAGCGATGATGTCATGTGGGACTCATTGAAATGCTAATGGGAGTGTGTGGCAGCAGGCAGATGGAGCCTCCACCATGGCGTCATGTCTCCTGCAGCTGGAGGGAGGAGGGGCGTGTGTGTGTGTGTGTGTGTGTGTGTGTGTGTGTGTGCTGGGGGTGGGGGGTGACAGCACAGCATCTCCATTCAGGTTGATCAATGCCTTTGGAGAAAGGCCAGAGTCTTCTACCTTACACACACACACACACACACACACACACACACACACACACATACACACAGCAGCCAAGCTAAAAGACTTTACTAGGACGAGATGAGGAGCAGTGCTCCGGGTATTCTGCTATCAAAGGAAAGGGGGTTAATGCAGCCATTTCAGCCATTCACCACCTCAATGGAGCAGCTGGGCCTATTCTATGAACTTGAAGCCCAAATGGGTGTCTGTGTGTGCCCATGTGTGCATGCCTCTCAATATGTGTGTGTGCGTGTGTGTGTGTGTGTGTGTGCGTGTGTGTGTGTCTGTGTGTGTGTCTGTGTGTTTGTGTGTGTTTAAGAGACATAGACTTCATGTGAAAAGTCTGTGTACTGTCCAAATGGGTGTCTGTGTGTGCCCATGTGTGCATGCCTCTCAATATGTGTGTGCGTGTGTGTGTGTGTGTGTGTGTGTGTGTGTGCGTGTGTGTGTGTGTGTGTGTGTGTGTGTGTGTGCGTGTGTGTGTGTGTGTGCATGCTCACCCTGGGCCCAATTGGAGGCTCAGTGAGGTGGAATGCCTCCCAGCTGAGCTGGGTTCAGTTCGGCTAAGGACTGCTCCCACACAGACCCTCATTTGGCAGACATGTTCTCTGGCTCTCTTTGATGGAACATTATTTGATAGCTTGCCACTATGAGGTCATTCACACAGCACTGTCCTACTGAGCAGTGAACTCTGACCTCTGAACTCCGATCAGTGGGCTGTTCTCAGATCAGTGTGAGGTGGCTCTGTGGTGGGACTGCATTGTCCTGATCTGATCTGAGAACACAGTGGCAGTAGCGCAGAGTGTGTCTTCAGATCCCCACTGCTTAGAGAGAGTTCTATAAGACGCCGGGAGGAGGCTGGTGGGGAGGAGGCTGGTGGGGAGGAGGGTGAGGAGGAGGGTGGGGAGGAGGCTGGTGAGGAGGAGGGTGAGGAGTAAGACTGCGAGGGTGGCACGGAGCCTGCTGTCCCTTGCCAGGGGCACAGCGGGTGGGCAAGCAGGCGGCTGGGCAGAGTTCAGCGCCACTGTGCCCTCTCCATGCCTCTATGTGTGTGTATGTGTCTGTATGTGTGTGTGTGTGTGTGTGTGTGTGTGCTCTAGGACAGCAGTGTGAGCTCATTCACTGACGAGTGTGAAAGCGTCTGATGTAGCTCACATGGACCCGAGGCAGCAAAAGTTTACAAAAGTTCAGGACACTGAACTAAAGAATGGGCCTGTTTGTGTATGTGTGTGTGTTTGTTTGTGTGTGTATCCTTTGATCCTCCAAACAGTGTGTTTACACTCAGTCCCAGACATTGTGTGTTTTCTACTGCGTCATTTCAGGTGTCATCCGTACAGTAGGTACCCTGCACAACAGTGTGTCAGGGGTTTTTCCGGAATGACTGTGAGGCGGGCGGGCGGGGCGGGCGGCCATGACCCATCCAGAGGCCAGCTCAGAGCTCATGTGCCCTGTATGAGCTGGCCCGGGGACTGAACTCCATGACTAAGCCTCCGCCAAACTCCTGTTTGTTCTGGCCAAAACTCCCTAGCTCACCGACAACAATTATGATAATGATGATGATGACGACGATGAGTCAAGGCCCGGGCTCAACTGCGTCGATCTTGCCAAGTGTTGATGTCAACATGACCCTGGAAGGTTGATGGATCTTCCCCCCTCACACTCTTTAAAGGCTTGTGCTCCTTCCTTTCACCTGAGCCTGGAAGGAAGACTATACACAGCTGCA
Organism: Alosa pseudoharengus; assembly: GCF_046254945.1. Lineage (NCBI taxonomy): Eukaryota > Metazoa > Chordata > Actinopteri > Clupeiformes > Clupeidae > Alosa > Alosa pseudoharengus. The sequence continues at coordinate 37,037,896 of NW_027468565.1, read as the reverse complement.
TGCCACATCTGAAGCCCAGACTTCCTTGTTCTGCTCAGGGCTCCGATGCCTGTGGTATTCCCCCCATTGTTTTCACTAGTGAGCGTTGGCTTGACCCGGCTGACAACAGGCTAACATGGTGTAAACATGTCGTGGCAAATGTCACAGTGCCGTGACACTGTTACATGATTAAAGTTAAAGAGACAGGATGAGTAATGGGAGATCGCGTCATCGGCTGTGACACAGTAACAGCAAACTTACCTCATTCTCCTGACATAAAGGTCAAAGTACATTGTGAGTCTTTTGAACCTTTAACTCTGATGATGTGTGGCAGAGTTCCTCTGTGAGCCGGCACACATCCAGATTGTCACACTACGTATAGCTGAAGGAACTGGACTCGACGACCGAACAGGTCACTGTGACAAAGCCACGTGCTACAGAGAGAGTGGACAGAGATAGTTTTTCTCGTTGCCTTCCGCCACCACTCTCTTTACAATCTCTGCACTCTCTCGCCCAAGTTTGTACGTTTTTATTGATCTCTCTCTTTTTTGGGTGGTGCTGTTAGGAGTCTGTTTCACACTTCAGGAACTTCCTCTGTGATAGGGGTGGAGGGTTGCTGTAATCCGCATGCTTCAGCGTGAAGTGTGCACTATGAGCCTGTGAGTCAGCGTCCACTATCTGATCTCTCCAGTGCTATCCCGCTGCTCTTCAGATCACTGGGACCAGCTATCAGTGTTTGCTATGGCAATGAGGGATGAGATCACTGGCCCCTTTCCAAGGTGGTGGCTAGGTGTGTGAGGCAAGCGTGTGTGTATGTGTGTGTGTGTATGTGTGTGTGGTCATGGAAAATTTGGCTCAAATAGCCACTCACAGTCCTGATGAGCCCAGTGTCTGGAGAAGCCCTGGCCCTGTTTTGACTAAAGTGACGGGTGCAGGAAGAGAGGTCTGTGCAAGGAGAGGAGAGGTGATGTCATTGCTCCGGTTACTGCCATTAATAGCAGGAAACACACAGCCTGTCAATCAAGCCTTAAAGGGCCAGTAGCCGAGAGAATTAGGCTAATGGGACTCTTAGCAGAGAAGGGGAGAGCAAGGGGGGAAGGGAGAATTCAAGTGTTGTCTTTTGACAGTCATCTATTTGCTCAGATTTTATGCCAGACTCAAATGGTGGACTTTGGACTGAGATAATGTTGCCTGATTTGGGTACTGTTGCATTGTGGGATGTCGTCATGCCAAACACTGTAAGGGTGTTGATTTGGGTACTGTTGCATTGTGGGATGTCGTCATGCCAAACACTGTAAGGGTGTTGTAATGGTCACGCCCTTCCTCTTCATGGCCTTTTCACTTGTGGGCATCTATTGTGTGCCATGTGCTCACCTCCCTTTCTCCTGCAGTCCTTAGCTACTGTGTGTGTGTATGTGTGTATTCCTTCTGTGTGTGTGTATGTGTGTATTCCTTCTGTGTGTGTGTGTGTATTCCTTCTGTGTGTGTGTATGTGTGTATTCCTTCTGTGTGTGTGTATGTGTGTATTCCTTCTGTGTGTGTGTGTGTGTATTCCTTCTGTGTGTGTGTGTGTGTGTATGTGTGTATTCCTTCTGTGTGTGTGTATTCCTTCTGTGGGTGAGTGTGTGTTCGTGTGTGTGCAGTGATGTCATGGCTCGGGGTTAACGTGTCCCAGTTTCTGCCCGAGCTGATCTGAGATTATCGGCTGAATCCATCTGGCTGGACTCGCGCTTTCCTTGAAGCTCAGTGCAGCTCTCTCTCTCTAGTCCCCTCTCAGGTCCTCTTCAGCCCTCTCTCTATCCCGCTCCAAACGACACCCCAAGGGCTCATGGGACCTTACTTTGACACAGGCTTGTGTGTGTGTGTGTGTGTGTGTGTGTGTTTGGCCTGCACCTGTGGCCTCCCTCATTTTCGGGCCCTGACGCAAGTGCTGAGCTGAGGACATGAGCTCATGCAGGAAGCCGGGAGGGAGACGCATGCCAGTGCACCCCACACCCCACCTCCCATTAAAGGGCCATCGCCCCATTTCTCTCTGGAGCCACCCAAGATGAGCGCGCTCAGCACGTCAGCACGCTCGGGGGTTCATGCAGAGAGAGGCGCAGCTGCACAGGGTCATCATGGTCCCTACCCTGCCTGTGGGCTTGTGGGAGTTTGGCGTAGAAAGTTTATGGGAAATTTTTTATGTGTGGGGCGTACACACGAAGCGCCGCCTTGCAAGACCTGTAGCTATCTTAATCTGTGTAAGGTATGTGTGAATGTGTACATGAAAGAGAGAGACAATGCCTGTCTGAGTGTGTGTGTGTGTGTGTGTGTGTGTGTGTGTTTGTGTGTGTGTGTGTGTGTGTTGGAAGCATAGATATGGCTGAGAGAAGGGTCTTTCCGCCCATCTTTTGTCTGGTTTCTGCTGCCACTTTGAGCTATTTCTGTGGAAGTCTCACTTTCACTGAGGCCTCTGTGCCGCTGTGTGGCATGGGGGTAACCCAACAGCTCCAACAGCTGTCTCGGGCCTCTATGGGGGAAACCCAACAGCTCCAACAGCTGTCTCAGGCCTCTATGCTCTTCTCTTAGTACTGCACTCTTGGTCACACGCTCTAGTTGAATTAGATTTCATATTTCATACGAAGACAGCTGTGAACTGTGAGCCGTGCATCTTTGGCAGTTCTCCTTGTTTCTGGCGCTCTGTGACCCTGTGGGTTGTTCCGTGTAGGTTCTCTGTGACCCTGTGGGTTGTTCCGTGTAGGTTTTGGAGCCTCTGCAGCCCTGTACTGACCAGTGCTCTGTGCTTTTGTGTGTTTGTCGTGTGTGCAGGTGGCTTTGCAGCGTTCTCCTCCTGCTTCCCGGGCCTGTGCGAGGGCAAGCCAGCCGTGTCCCTGCCCATGAGCCTGTCGCAGCCCTGCCTGCCCGTGGCTAACGTGGGCCCCACGCGCATCCTGCCTCACCTCTACCTGGGCTCCCAGAAGGACGTCCTCAACAAGGTGAGCACAGAGTGCGGGGGACACGTGGAAAGCTGGGCGTCCCTTTCTGGCCATGCATGCTTGCGTGATTGGGAGTTATACCGTACATCCTGGAAGTCCTTGGAAAACACAACAAGAAACATCTCTACCAGGCGTGGCTATATAGACATTCAAGTTTACACACACACACACACACACACACACACACACACACACACACGCACACACACACACACACAAATACAAGTCATAACTGTCAACCGTCACCTCGGCCTCACCCTAACTGCCTTATCTGTCCCTCCCACAGGAGCTGATGGCTCAGCATGGCATCACGTATGTGCTGAATGCTAGCAACACCTGCCCTAAGCCCGAGTTCATCTTGGAGAGCCACTTCATGCGCATTCCTGTCAACGACAATTACTGTGAGAAGTTGCTGCCGTGGCTGGACAAAACCAATGCATTCATCGGTGAGGAGCCGCTCCGCATATGGTGTTGTGCTAATGCGCTAGGTTGCGCTAGGAGGAGAGCACAGAGTACTTATGCTAATGCGCTAGGTTGTGCTAGGAGGAGAGCACAGAGTACTTATGCTAATGCACTAGGTTGCGCTAGGAGGAGAGCACAGAGTACTTATGCTACTGCGCTAGGTTGCGCTAGGAGGAGAGCACAGAGTACTTATGCTAATGCGCTAGGTTGCGCTAGGAGGAGAGCACAGAGTACTTATGCTAATGCGCTAGGAGGAGAGCACAGAGTACCTACGGAGCCTGTTATTAGGCGTACTGTATCATCAGACTAATGACTCTGCTGAATACAAAAATGTGAATGAAAATGTGAATGTGAAAATGTTCATGAGGGAACGCAAGCACAACCTAAACTTCCCTGCGTGGTTAACAGAGACATTGTGTATGTGAGTGAGTAAGCGGGGCGGATGGAGTGGGGGGGGGGGTATGTGAGTGAGTAAGCGGGGTGGATGGGGGGGGTGAGTTCTAGCTTCAGGAAGAGAGGAATTTGAGAGGTAGCTGGCCTCAGTGGTGGGGGCAGGCTATGAACAGGTATTTCACAGTCCTTTGTACTGGTGATTCACGTTTGTTTCCTCCCCCTTCTCTCTCCTCAGACAAAGCCAAGGTCTCCAACTGCCGGGTTATCGTGCATTGTCTGGCTGGAATCTCCAGGTCGGCCACCATCGCCATCGCTTACATCATGAAGACAATGGGCTTGTCATCAGATGACGCATACCGGTAAATCCTCTTCAGAGTTTCCCATGCTTTAAACATACAGTTTTAAAGGCCATTTTTAGCCTCTGGTTACACTCTCTCAGTCAATAGAATGAGTCACTATGGGTAAATAAGACGGTCATTATCTTCTTTTTTGGTTGAGTCAAACCTACGGGCACCGAGATATTTATTCATTACTTTTTTGTGCTTGGCTAAAGGTTCGTGAAGGACAGGAGACCCTCGATCTCGCCCAACTTTAACTTCCTGGGCCAGCTGCTGGAGTTTGAGAAGGACCTGAGGCTGCTCCAGACGCTGTCCTCTGCAGACCAGTCCACATCTGCCCAGGATAGCTCGGGCCAGTCAGCGGGAGAGCTGGCGGGGCAGGAGAAAGCGGTCCGTAGCGGCGAGGCCCAGACCAAAGAGACGACAGCGGAGGGCCCGGAGGCCCTGGAGTCCAAACTGGGCTCGCCCACGTCCCTCCAGCAGGGCTTCAACGGGCTCAACCTGTCGGCCGACCGCATCCTGGACACCAACCGGCTCAAGCGCTCCTTCTCGCTGGACATCAAGTCTGTGTACGCGCCCAGCAATGGCCCCGCACGGCCCCCACCCGCCCACTCCGACGACGTGCCCAAGCTCTGCAAGCTGGACAGTCCCGGCGCACCCAACGGAGTGTGCGCTTACTCCCCGGCCTCGGACAGCCCCGGCTCGGCGGGGTCGCCCAGTGTGGTGGTGGGGGGGGCAGGGGGCACCGGTGCTGCGGAGGGCCGGACTCGCTCGCGGCGGAAGTCCAAACACAGCGGCAGCAGCGTGGGCGGTTCGCCGGTGCACGCCCTGGGCCTGGCTCGCGGGCAGCCCGTGCACAAGAGCCCCAGCCTGGACCTGGGGCTGCAGCAGCCAGGCCTGCTCCTGGGCCTGCCCCCTCTGGGCGCCGGCCCCATGTGGACCAAGCACCGGGACACGGTGCAGGCCACCACGCCGGTCACCCCCGTCACGCCCACAGGTGACGTCCCCTGGTTCTACGGCGGCTCCGACTCTTTAAACGCCAGCGGCGTTGGCAGCGTTGGCAGCGTTGGCAGCGGCAGCACCAACGGCAGGGACTTTGGAAGCTCAGCCTACGCCGCGCTGGGCTGCAGCAGCCTGCCGAGCGGCTGCGACTTGACCTCCACGTCCTCCTCGTCGGCCGCCTCTTCCTCGTCCGCGTCCTCCACGTCCGCGGTGTGTCTTCGGGAGAAACCGGGAGAGCTGCGCGACGCCAGGGCCAGCTGGCACGAAGACGCCACCTCTGCCAGCGCCACTGCCGCTGCCTCCTCCAGCGCCTCCGACAAGCAGTTCAAGCGGCGGAGCTGCCAGATGGAATTCGAGGAGAGCATCTCGGAGACACGCTCCTGCGAGGAGCTGGGCAAGATCGGCAAGCAGTCCAGCTTCTCCGGCAGCATGGAGATCATCGAGGTGTCCTGACAGGCAAGGCTCAGGACAGAGCCGCCCACTAGGGCCTGAGACAGGCCGCAACATGGGTGGGGTGGGGACACTGGGGTGGGGAAGGGACTTATGGGTAATTTATAATGCACAGAAGCTTTTTTTTGTTCTGTTCGGTTTGCGTCTGAGATCGCATCAATGCCACCTGTGACTTTTGACAGACTGACGACTTCTAACGGGACATTTCTGGACAGCAAGCGAAAGAGCTCGACAGAATGAACTGTCTGACGTGGCACACAAAATCGGTCTCTGTGGGTGAAGAAGCCCTGGTTGGCCATGGATCCTTCTGGCTCCAGCTCCTGCCATGCTTGTGTCCATCAAGGCACCCAGGTGTCTCTCTAGAAAGCCCCTCTCTCCCCCTTCTCACCTATTGGACTTTGGGCAAATGCCACAGTGTCGTGAAGACACACTGCTGTAGTCCTAGGACTCCAGACGACTCCAGGCATTCAGTGTATACAAATGAAGGACATTGTGTGTGTGTGTGTGTGTGTGTGTGTGTGTGTGATTCAGTAACAGTCCACCCTGTCAACCAAAAGCAGATGAGTCTCAGTAGACATCAGGCCCTTTTATGAAAGGAATGCATTAATGGCCTGTTTTTTCCCATGATGCAACCCTGACTCATGTGTTTCCCCAGTATTAGCATTTACCTAGCTAGCTGTGGTTTTATGGGGTTTGGGGGGTGGGTTAAAGGGGGTGGGGGTGAGGGTCCCCCTTGTGGTTGGTTAGCAGCACGGCACCTCCTCCCTGATGTCATCTCCCCCTAGCACTGAGCATGCAAAACAGCTGCTGGTCCCCTATCGACAGACACTATATATCTTCTATATATAATAGCTATTTTAATGGACTGTAATGTTTCTCCTAGGTTGAATACTTTTTAATTTATTCTATTTGTTCATTCTGGTAATGAGAAATAATATAATGATTGTGTAAGGTTTTTTTGTGTTGATCTCATTTTTTTGCTGGATGGTATTTATAAAACACACTTACACAGAGATACACAACGACAAGCAATAGCGCTGTGCTTTTATCTTTAAATGATCTTTCCCCACATTTGTATTCTTCAACTGCAAGGGAGAGAGCGCTGACATGTAAATGGACTTTCAGCTTCTCCAAGGACAAGTGTCATCCGTCCTTCCAAAGGGTACCGTGACTTTCAGAGACATACAGAGTAATGACACGCCACATTGTCCTGGCCAACCAAGGGACTGTGGGTGTAGATGAGTAATCTTGCACACCTTTGTGCATGGACCATTATTATGAAGACTGGAACAGTCCCCATGAACTGATGGCAATCTGCATTCAGTTGAACATCACTTTTCTTTTGTAATTGCTGATTTTGTTGCATTGTTTGGAGGACATCTGAGTACCGAAAAGCACAAAGAGAATAACCCGAGATGAGGGAGAAATGGGAACGGTGTTCTGTTCCCCCACCCTTAAAACTTCTGCATATTTATACATTTATTTATTGTGCAAGGGGTGTTTGAGTGTGAATGAGGGAGAGAATGAGTGACAGTCAAGCCCTTGACTTTAGACCTTCAGATTTATACTTAGAAACTTCTCAGAAAACAAGAACTTCATCCTTTGTTATAGCTAGCCTTAACCGAAATAAACACTCCTCTGGTATTACATCCAAATAATGAACAAGCATAAGCTATACGTATAGTTATCACGCCGCCCTCTTGGTTGGCGAAAGAGAGGAAGAAAGTCACAAGCTTAACTGCAGACCTGACCCTTGACCCACGTGCCAGCTGGTCAGAGGCTATGCCCACCTGCTGCTCTCAGGGGAGTTCCTAGTTCGCCAAGCCCATAACCAAGCACAGTACTTCAGCACAAACAGTGCATGTCCCCATCTCTCTTTCTCTCTCTCTCTCCAAATTGATTTCCAAAGGATTCAATAGACACACAGTGTACTACATAGGGGCCTGTCAGTGTAAATGTGAATGTTGTTGCTGCCCACGAGGCAAGAGGGGTTATTTATTTGTGTACATTTCTGTTAGCTTTTCTTGATGGCAATTTTTGACCTTTTCACGTCTTTTTGTGCTGCTGTAAATTCAGATTTCTCCCATTTCTCCCTGTGCAAGATATTACTGAGTCTTTCTTTACTTCTCTGTTTAAAGTTATAATTATTTAATACATGTAAAGAAGAGATGCAGGATGTCATTATTGCTTAATTGTTTATATTACTATTATTATTATTATTATTATTATTATTATTATTATTATTATTATGTTGTGTAAATAGCAACGACATCTAGAATTGATGAATTTAGGTATCTTTTTAAGAGAAAATCCTTATACATTAGGCTGCTTGAAGCAAAATACCTCAGGTTCTATTGAAAGGCTCTCTTTCCTCCCCTTGTAACTGTTTTTTTGTGAAAATGAATCAAAAATACAATGAGAAAATACAAAGAATTTGTCTGTGTTTGTCTTCAATCATGCCTCAACATCACATTCTGTTTCTGCATCATCATCTACTGTGTCCAGATTGTAGAATATATTAAGACATGGCAGGTGAAGAGATAATCGTGTTACAACACATAAAGTACGAAACGTGTTTTACAATGGTACATCATAGCCTAGTTAGAGACATATATGGGCAAATACATATTAGAGTTAGATGTAACTGGGCACATTTAAAAACACATCCAATATAAATACCAATGTTTAAACACTCTTGATCATCCATTTGAAAGAACGCACATGCTGATAGTAGCCTGCACACTAGTGTAGGCTACTTAATAACAGACATCAATTTACAGTTTTTTCTGATTGCTTAAGCACATTTTTTGTAACTATGGCTATTTTTGCAAAAATCTACACACAAATAGGAAAACCTTTCACCAAATCAGCAAAACATTGTAGTTCTCTTGGAAAAGCTAACACACCTTGCTTAACTCTTCGTAAAAATTGTTTTCGTATCAAACAGTAAACACAAGCCATCACAATAATAAGCACACAATGTGCCAACTACACACTGATGGTATAAATAAAAAACACATCTGGCTTTTGCTTTCTCTGCACAAGGTATGTCAGTTTGAGGTCATACTTTTGTCATAGTTCTGTAAACATACAGGGATCCAAACTTCAAGTATGGTGCTACATGTATTTACACACATCAACATAAACACAAGTGTGTTTTTCCAAGTCAAAACACAAAATAGCAATTTCACTGAGAAAAAAATGTATCAGTCGTGTCGTCTCTCTCAAAATTTCGTCTACATGACATGCAATGTCCTCTAGTCCAAGGCACCGGGGAAAATATATTCTGGAATGCCGTATCCAGGTCTGTCATGATGCCTGGTCAATATCCCCACATCATGTAGACTGATTTTTTTTTTGCCTGTAAAAGGGCTATTTCTTTCTCTTCTTCTCCTTCCTATTCCCCCTCCTCGTCCTCCTATTGCTCCTCCTTGTCCTCTTCCTCTATCTTCACCTCCTTGTCCTTGTCATCCTCTCCCTCTCGCTTCTTCACCTCTGCATCCTCTTCCTCCTACTTCTTCACCTCCATGTCCTATTCTTCAGCCTCCTCTAATTCTCACTCTTCCTGCTCCCTCCATTGTACCCATTGTACATTACCTGTGGCTTATTTATAGTGCTTAGGCTGATTGCAAAGTGAACTAATGATCTAAAACAGTTTTCACATGAGAAAGCGTGTCAGAGAGTTGGCAAAATAGTGTAAATAATAGCCATACATGTATATAGATTTGCTAGGAGTGTGTTGATCATTTTGAAATTGAGCGTAAAGCAGTGAGTTGTGTTTACAGTTCCACAAAAAGAGTGCTGTGCAGTGGATTGTATCTACAGTTGTGCAAAGTGTGTGTTACAAAATTGCAAACTGAGTGCAAAGCAGTGTTTGTGCTTTTAGTTTTGCGAACTCAGTGATTGGTTTTGCTATAAGTATTAATAGTTTTAGAAATGGTGCTATAAGAATCAAGGTTCTGTTTAAGCATTCAGAAAAAAAATTATATATAGAAATAAAAGTGCAGAAATATGGTACCTTTAATATACAAAATAGCTGCATGTGCAATGAAAAAATGCTTCTCTAACTCAGTTAAGGTGTACATCCGTTTTCTGAGAAAAGAAACAGCTGGAGCAAATAGCTAATCTATAATTGACCAAGGCCGGTCAACATGAGATAGTCCAGACAAGGCAAGAACCTCTAAGCATCAAACATTACATAAGACTTCCTTTAAGGGAGTTTGGAGAAAAACTGCACCGACACTGTATTTTGGGGTTCCCCCACCTGGCAAATCCCACTTTAACCACTGTAATTATGTTAAAGGTGTAGCAATCGTTACAAGCAATCAAATTATTTCAACATTTTTTTCATCACATTCAGCGATCATCTCCTCACGATTTGCTAGCTGTCCATCCTGTGAGCACAGTGTAAAAAAAAACGAACAGTATTAAGTTGTAGGCATCCCAGGCTCCGAAAACTGGAAACAAACTAATTAGGGGCATGAATATGTTTACATGGACAATAATATTCAGCCATTATCCTAATTAAGACAATATTCCAAATAAGATGCTGCAATGTAAACTTTTTCTGGCATTTTCTGATTGCCACCTGAATAAGGTCATAGTCGGAAGCAATAGTCGAATTAAGACGTAGAATATTCTTATCATAGTCACATTATTGAGGTGCCTTGTATGTGTAACGGTAGCTAGCAGGTACATAGCTGTGCGCTAGTGAGAGAGCTAGCAGCCTGGGCGTGTTAGCTTGATTGCTAGCATGCTTGACTCCAAATCCTAAGTGTTGCTTGTGTGTGGGTTCGAGTCCGCTTGAGTACAGGGCTGAGCCGCGCGGAATACACATTGCAAGATCATACCTGTTACATGCATGTATACACCTTAATCACATTATAACGTCCTATTAGGATTTTAGGTGCAGAAATGGAAACGTTTACAGAATGAACCGTTTTTGCTAGTAATAATTGGACTATGCTGTGCTACATGTAAACAGGAATATAAATGGAATATTCTATCAACAACACATGTAAACCTCATAATCGCAATTTTGTCTTATCCTGAATAAGGTCAATAGTCGGAATATTAATGTCCATGTAAACATAGTCACTGTGTGGAGTTTCTCTGGAAATACTGAAGGGAGGGGTGAGCTACCTCTCTGGTGTGTTTTGTTTGATCCTTGATTAAAATATAATAGGCCTATATGTTGTTTTGGACAAACATGTCTGCTAAGAAATTTCAATATAAACATAAACATAAACAAATTCAGAGTCATGCACAATTACTGACTGCATCTTTAACTATAGAATGGTGGCTTACGGTGGGACTTACATAACCTTTGGCCCCAACGGAGTTTTCTCTTCATTGTCTGTTACCTTGGGGAAAGTTCACATGAAACAGAGTGGTTAGTTGTGGAATGCTCCCACATTATAATGACATCACACAACAGCAAATGAGGCACTAATAAAGCAAAAGAAAGAAAGAAATAAGACACCAGTCTACAGTCTCCCACCAGAACCCTGCTCAATGAGACACAAAGTGACGCAGTTTGATATAGAGCACACCAAAGCAGACACCTCTACCTGACCCAAACCCAGTGCATGCAGCAGTAGCCACAAACATATTCTTCCAGGTCACAGTGAAACCAAAGACAGAGAGAAAGGGAGGGGGGTATCTTACAAAGCCTAACGGGGTCTTGGTTTGTGGGAAAGTGAAAACAAGTCCCTTGACTCTCACTATGGAATTTTTTTCCCACTGTCTGGACGCTGTGTTGGTCTCATCTCTTGGCCTCCGGTGGTCTGTTCCCAAACTTGAGTGGCTTTCGTCACCCTTTGTCCTGCTTAATTCCACTGATTCAGTTTCCTCTCCAGCTGAAAGTTCAAACATGACAACAGTGATTCAGGTATGCTTGGAGGGACTGCGTGGATCAGAGATCAGTTTTCAATCAACATTAAAGAGAACTCAATAGATAGTTAATCGTGTACAGCTGGCAGAAAATCCATCTATGCCATCCACTAAACATGTCACACATAACTGCACCCTCAGTTTTTTGCATTTGTTGCAGGATAGCTTGAAAGTTTGACTAGTGGCATGTCTATGCGCTCAAGTTTACATGGCAGCAGCATTACTGAATATTTATTGTCTTTCCTTTCTATCTATCTATCTATCTATCTATCATGTTACAGTAATTGTGGACACTGTATAGGGGAGTTTGCCGTAGAAATTGCAATGATACAGCTTCTATTCTTCTGCAATAGAAGATAAAGCTTCTATTACCAGTATGATTTTTTTTTTTGTCACAGCAAAATCTATTTAGCCAAACTTTGTGAGAGCACTCCGCCTGAACTCTGGGCTTTTTCTCAAATGTGTCATTTATTATTAAGAAAATTAATGCATTTTAATAATTAATAAATTGTTCAGAAGATTTGCTCATTAGTGTTACGTGCTAATCATTGCTCAAATATGGCTAATTGTATCTATTATGTAATGCTTAAATGAGGAGCTATACAGTGTATTGAAATGTAAAGAGAATTATATAACTGCTTTATAAATGAATCCATAAAACCATTGTAAGCCATTCACAATTTCATGTGCTGTGTGTTCCTGATAATAAGTAAAACACTGCCATCTAGTGTTTCTATCTCTAAATGTTCTACCCTTCACATTGCTAATAAACTGGCTTATGTCTACTTCTATGGCTTTGTCCAATAGCCCATACGCTACACCCTCTCCCTACCCCCTTCCAATCCCATTGCAGGCTCACCTGAACGGACCGCTAAATTACGTGGTATCTCAAACCAGTTACCAGGGAATGAAGGTGGCATACTTCCTCATGTTTGTTATTTCAGTGAAATTTAATCAATTTCCTTTTTGCATGAATGGGCATCCCAAGGTTTGCTGCTGTATCGCGCCCATACCCTGACCTCCTACTGCCCTGAGCGTGAGCGTGACTGATGAGTGCACTCCCCGACAGAGTGGGAGCAGCGAGGGTCCGCTTTGAAAAAGGGCTCTCATGTCTACTTGCTGACCTCAAAGTATTTTTGATGGATAATGGTCTAAAGACAGTCAATAATAGGAGTCTGATTCCTGCATTGTCGAGGTCAAAACAGGGCGTCTGGGGCCGCGAGGAGCACTCGACTCGTCTGGTGTTGTCTCTATCTGTATTGATCCCAATCTCAAAGGCAACAGCCAGGTGATGGCTTTCAGGAAATGACCTTGTTTGCCCCTCATGGCTTCAAACCTGCTCTGAGCAAAGATCCTTATCAGCAGGTTGTGGCTCCAGCTTCACTTTGCTGTTGGCTCTTCCCAGACATTTGACCTGCATTTAGTTATAAATGCCTTGTTGAAACATTACTAAATATTGATCCTGGATTATCCATACACAACTAGGCCTGAGGTTACAGTAAAAGATGTATGCAAATGGGATAAGAAATCTGCTGGCATCAATGTTGATACCTGGGAGGAATTGGCACAAAACCACATCATCTGGCAAATTACTATCAAAGAAGGTATCAAACAAGCGGAGTTTGCAAGATTAGTTCACAATGAACAGAACACAGAGAAACGGAAACAGACGGAAACAAAAACGCATGAACGATGCCTACCCATGATGCACAGTCCATTGTCTCTCAGGAGACGAAACAGGGGACAGATTGGACGGCCCATGGCAAAGGATTACTGTTTTCAGGGTAGAGTGTAAAAACACACATTCATATCGACATTTACTGATTGAGGAAGATTGTGGAATTTCAGAGGATAGAATATATATATATAAGTATATATACTCTTTTAATCCAGTGAGGGAAATTTGGTCTCTGCATTTATCCCAATCCGTGAATTAGTGAAACACACTCAGCACACAGTGAACACACAGTGAGGTGAAGCACACACTAATCCCGGCGCAGTGAGCTGCCTGCAACAACAGCGGCGCTCGGGAAGCAGTGAGGGGTTAGGTGCCTTGCTCAGCCGTGCCTACTGGTCGGGGTCCGAACCGGCAACCCTCCGGTTACAAGTCCGAAGCGCTAACCAGTAGGCCACGGCTGCCCCCAAATATTCTATATATAATATTCTATATTCTGTCCAATTAGGCCTGAGGCCCTTCTGTAGGCTAGGTAGGCCTAGGGTACTCTTTGGATTGGCCTACATGGGGCGACTAGCGTACTAATCAGGAATATTGCCCAGCAACACGGTCAAGTTATCTTCATCTTTAGGCTTTAATCCTGGGATATTTTAATTAAATTTAATTGTGATTAATACTTGATAAATAGCAATATCAGAAGCCGTTTGGTTGAAACTTGGCATAAGATCTAGGCCTGTTTAATTCTCAATTTCTCAATTCAATTAGCTTTATTTGCATGACTGTAAAAGCAGTAGTTAGATCAAAAGAATTAGCCATTAATAGTAATAATAACAACAATTGACATGGACATTGGAGAATAATAAAAGTAATAGAACATTAAAGCACACACACTCTCTCTCTCTCTCTCTCCAGCTCTCCCTCTCACACACACACACACACACACACCCGCACACTCCACCCCCTCCCCCAACACACACACACTAACACACAGTGGATTTCCATTTTTATAATCTCTTTCTAGTGATTGATACACTTCCATTTTACTTTGAATTTTAATTGTAGGCCTAGGCTATTTCCCCAAAAATGTAGGCCTATGTATTTTTCTTTTAATTCTGTCTTGATTTCGGTTGAGAATAAATCACCTTGCAATCGAAATCGTGTTTGTATTCCCTGTGCCCGATGTCGTGTAAGAATCTTCGTCATTAAATTGTCGACACCACGGAGAGCCCAGAGAGATCTGGGAAGATCCATAGTTCTAGTCAGTGGGACGATCTAGGTTTAATGATTTGGGCCTGAATGACATCATACTCTAGGTTAGCAGTCGACTACTACATATCCCAGAAATCCTACACGCTGAGCGTGTGGGTGAATGGGGCGGGACCATAGACAGTAGGGCGGGACACATCCACGGAAACGAAGGTGGGGGTCGATTCTGTGTTTACTTCCGGATTCCCTGCTACATGAAGCAGTAGAGTAGACCGTAACTGCATCGGTAGGGGCTCAAGAGTCAACGCTAGGGTCCATGACAGATTACGGTCTAGCGGCATTTGAGGAGACACGTCCAGCCCTGATACTTGTAGGGGAGGCTCGGCAGACCCGGCAAGCTGTCGCGGCAGCGCGATCATTGAGCTGAATTTCTGCGCTTCGTAACATATCCGTTGCCGTATTCACAACCGTCTTTCATCTCAAAGTCAATGCAGTCCGCTTCTGGAACACTATTACCAACTATTAACGTTACTCGACTTAGTGGACCACTCATGTTTCTGTTAGCCGAGCCTTGAATCTGCATCTAACGGGGATATCGATATCCAGACATTTTCGCCGTAAAGGAGACTGATTAGAAGAGGATTTGATCCGGGATACAACTCGAGGTGGCCGGATAAAGTATCCGAGGGGTCGCGTACAGCTCCTGTGGAATTATCCCTGTAAACATGGACTGGCTAATGGGGTAAGTGCAAATATGTCACTGACAGCTTTCCCCCCGCTGTGTGGGTGCAGTATTTCCGCGCAATATTTGGCGACTGACAGCAATGACATCCACCAAGTATCAAAATCTGGCCGCTGAAAAACCATGTCGTGCAAATCATCCACCCCTTCACTTCTCCACTCCAGCTTGTTACGAGAGCCTAATGCCATATTAGTTAACAAGTTAATATCTGAGGTTGCAAACATATTTCGGTACTGGTTGGAGGCCCTTACGCAGGCTCTTTTTAAAGATGAAATTTGGCAAACCAGCTTTGCACTCTATATTGGTGCGGTGTGTCACTTCTCATTTAGCTTCTCATGTCATCTCGTTGGCCGGGGCTATTCAGTGATACCCTCTCTACTCCAGATTTATGACGGGAGAGCACACACATAGTAACCGCACACGGTGTCATTCCTGCAGGACAGCTATAGGTTTGTCCAGTCTTTGGTTAGTCTGTTGGATGACTAATCATATAATATTACAACTGCATTTAGTCCTCTCTAAAATAAGGATGCTCCTAGTCAGAGAAGCAGGGCAGATGTGCTTTGTCTATCTAGGCCGATGTAAGTGTACATTTTTGGTCACATTTGGTCTGCTTGGAAAACATTGGCCAAATTACTGATTACTAGTTTAGAGACCATAATCAAAATAAAGAATTGAGATGATGCAAATTAAGGAATCATTCTGATTGCCCTTGTTAACTTGCATGCTTTCCTGAAATCTAAGGCAAGTTATGCACTATTTTCAGCACTGGACAGTCTTTGTGTGCCATATTCTGGTAGATTTCTGTTGCAGTGGTTCCGTCTTGGCCTATATTATGCATTCTTATGGCCATTGACAAAAAGAATCTTGTGATTACTGGTGTAGACTTGTTCCTGCTCTGAAACAGGAATCTGTAGTGACAATGCACCCCTAACAGGTTGAGTACAGAACTATCAGAGACAAACATGTCAAAACAGTCTCATGCTCAGTTAGCAGCAGTGAGATAAATGAAAGGCTTTAGAGGGGAAAGAGTTGCTTTAAGCAAGTGCAAGTTCTGTACCAAGTTCAAGCTGTGTGTGTGTGGTCGTGGGATGTCTCCTACTGTCCTGTGGGATGTCTCCTACTGTCCTGTGGGATGTCTCCTACTGTCCTACCGTGCCTGTTAGTGGCTTAAGTGACTTGTGTCTTTTTAATTCATTCCTTTCCTCTCTTGGCCAAGCTGACGTGCATCTTTTTCTTTCATTATGCTGAGGTGATTCAATTAAGGCCAGACAGTTAGGCTACATTTCATCCAGCTGCTCTCTTGGCTGAGCAATTTGCACCAGTCCGTACTGAATACAGGGCCTTATTCCCTTCCCCTCTAATAACTAAGCTTGTCTGCTCTGCTGTCACCATTAGGGTGGTAATAGTTGCGGTGGTGCTCCAGAGTCTCCTCAGGCTATGGGCTTCTCAAGGTTATGTTGGTGGTTGTCCATATTGTGGCTTCTCTCAGCAGACTTGCCTGGGTGGCTACACGGAGCTCAGTGGCTCTTTGGAATAGGGGAAGCTTTGATAAAATGGTCAATTATTAAATTAATATTAAGGTGCTATATTGTTCTTTGAGGGCAAAAGTTATCCTAAAACCTAGATTAGATCAAACAGTATAGAGTTCTGAGACATGGCAACTGGCTTTGCTACATTTTACCAGTTCACTTTGGGGAGAGTTTATATAGGCTATTTGGTAGCCTACTAGAGTTATTTCTCTGTGACTATTTTGTACATTCATCTGACTTGCTGTTTTATTTTGAATCTCTCCTGGTAGGGAAGACTATCAAATGGCTTTTAAAATTCAACATTAGCATAATGTAGCCAGGTTACAGCTATATAGTGAGCCAGCTGGCTACAACTTAGCTTATACACAACTGAAGCAAAAGCAAGTCACAAACTCAGTAACTCCATTTTACAGTATATTATGTACAAAGACAAATAGAAACTGACTGTATTGCTCACAAATATATGAGAATTTGAGCTGCAGCTTGCCTCTCGATTTCACTTGCCAACACTGCAAGGCATCCCTGAACTTGAAACTCTTCCTCTCCGATCGCGACATATGTTGTCAATCAAAAGTAGTCCAGCCACTATGACGGATCCTTCAATCATCATACAGAAGCTCGGCGTCCAGGCCATCCCACTGTCCCATTCACTCCCAAAGACGCCAGGCTTCCCTGGAAATTACGATTTTGGGGCGTTTGTCCAGTAAACATCTAGCTTTTCTGCACTGAGATTAGCCCATTCTGAAGTGCCATTGAAAGTCCAGTAAAGCCGAGCGTCTATGGGGTTTTTGATCGTGTTGTCACAGCAATGTATTAGGGGCGGGGAGTCATGATAGATGACCGGCAAAACCTTATTGCTGAACGAACTAACCATTAAGTTGATCCTATTTTATACAGTCTATGAGTTTTTAACATGTTATAGTTGGAATAGTAGGCTAATGTAATACAGTAGCCTAGTATTTGATGACATTTTCTGTGATATTTTATATAGTGGTTGGGTGGGGTCACATTGGTGTAGTAGGTGGACAGGTATACTGCTCAGGTGATGCTAACTTGTGAGTTATGGTTTGCATATTAATGGTATTTGTTTATTTTCATTAGGCTATTGGTCATTGACATTGCACTGACATTATTGTTTATTATGGCTATTTTCCTTAATAGTCTTACCAACATTTTTAAAACTGTTAATTTAAAACTATTGTAGGCTATTGTTTTATTTAGTCGCTTTAAGTCGCTTTAGACAAAAGCATCATATAACCATAACCATTACTGCTCTGTAGTCTAACTGCCAAATTGTCTCAGAGTTTTTGCTTGCCTGTGTTTGAATTCAGATAGTACTTCTTGGCCTAATGTAGTCTTTGGTTTCTCATTTCTTTCGAGCTCCCCTTCTAAATGTTGTCAGGACATCAAAACCTTTCAACCAGTGCAGCTGTAACTGAAAGTGTCTAGCTAATGATGCATAATGATAGTGAGATTCCACATCATGTTCTTGAGTTTCACAGGCCCATACGTCCAGTTCAGACGTTTGACATGAAAGCCTGAAACAAATCTGTCTAGTTTAGGCCCAATTGTTCAGCCCAACTTTTGATCAAATCAAGGCCTAACTTCTTTCATGTCACTTTATTATATGACAAAAAACTGACTTTTGAGTAGAGGCCTTCAGCAAAAGTCACATGCACTGAGTGCACAGATAAAGCCAAATAATTTTTTTAACCCTGATGATGAACTTATTGAACTTTCACCTTCTGGAAGTGATGCATGCTAACCTCCAGCCTATCTGTATTCTGCTGCCTTATCTGTATATTTGAGGAGAATGGCAACGCAAGCTTGAAATCACTGTCCTTCGCAGTCATATGAGGACTTTTGCTAATTAGGCAGACACTTCCTCTGCACCCCGTCTGCGGTAGGTAAATTTCCACAGTAGCTGTGTTCAATCCGGTCCTGTCAGTAGCAGGTAGCAGGTAACGGGCATCAGTGTTGTCCTGAGAACACCCCCAGCTGCTCTCCTACACACACATACACACACACACACACACACACACACTATCTCCAATCACATCTGGAGACGGTCTCCTCCACTGCCCTGATTCCCCCGGAGGACTGTGTGGGAGTGTGTGAGTGCACTGGCACACCCCAAATAAGTCGTTTTAGGTTTTCCTCATACTAGGCCAAGAACCATGAAGTAAAGCCTTATTATTGGGTTATAAATGATGTTGTGATGATATTATGTGATCACAATGGTCTAAGCATTAATTCGGAATGTTCTCTCAGGATTGAGGATGAACTGAACTGAAAACCAGTGATGCTTTGTGGGGCTCCAGATGTTTGTGTTTGTGTTGTGAGTTCGAGGCCCCAGTTCCCCATGTTGTTTGTGTTTGCTGTGTGCCGGACAACAACGATGATGCGCTTGGACATTTGCGTGCAATGCCAAATATGCACTGTGTGTGTGTGTGTGTGTGTGTGTGTGTGTGTGTGTGTGTGTGTGTGTGTGTGTGTGTGTGTGTGTGTGTGTGTGTGTGTGTGTGTGTGTGTGTGTGTGTGTGTGTGTGTGTGTGTGTGTGTGTGTGTGTGTGTGTGTGTGAGCCTCCGCATCACTCGGCAGAGATTTCTCACCCCCCCCCAGAGCTGCTCGTGTCATCGAGTGGTTGAGCTCTGATGATGACACACAGTGAGCTCCAAAGGCCCAATGACTCTGTGTGTGTGTGCTGAGAGAATCGGGGGGTGTTGGTGCAAGCCTGCTTGCATACGTACGGCCTCTTCTCTGATGGGATGAGAGGCTGTTAGGCTTTTGCATGCTTAGCTAATGAGGGGGCCACAGTGTGTGTGTGTGTGTGTGTGTGTGAGAGAGAAAGTGTATGTTTGTGTTTGTGTGTGTGTGTGTGTGTGTGCACGTGTTCAGTGCTGTGAGAAGTGTGCTTCTGTACACTGCAGTGTGGCGTGAGTCGTGACAGTCTTAAAGGTCAACAACTCATTCAAGCAAGCAAAGTGTTGCAGCCGGCTCGGGTAGGGGAGCAGGATTTGGCATGCCAGTTGTGTAGTTGTTTAATTATCAGGCAAAAGTCAGCCAGCTTCCAAAGGCTGCTGCCAACGAGTTGTTGTCCATCCCCAACTGGCGAAGTGCTTTGACTGCCCCTCAGTGTGTGTTAGTGTGTTTGTGTGTGTGTGGGTTTGTGTGTGTTTGTGTGTGTGTGTTGTTTTGTTTCAGGGCAGGTGTTTGCTGAGTGATCGGAGCAGAGCATGAGTCTCCACAGGGACGTGGTAGCATAAGGGAAAAGCAACGAGCTGACAATGAGGGCGAAAAACATCATGTCTCACTAGGACCTATTTAAAGTACTGGAGGAAAACGGTCAAAGGGGAAGGAAATCAGCGCTTCTGGTGGGGTTGGGATGGTGTGTGTGTGTGTGTGTGTGTGTGTGGGGGGGGGATGCTGACTAAAGTAATTCACAGATGGCCTGCTATATATTTGAACTTTGTTCTAAAATGTGTTGTTCTGCTGCTGCTCAGAATAAGGAATGTAGCATTTGAGTTACCTCTCTGTGAGTGAGACATAGCCCACAAGGTTCAAACTAGTTTAAATATAATGCAAATCTCTCAACTTGGCCTATAGGACACTTACTGTATCTGCTCCCTGCTATTTCAATTCTATAATCCAGCTTTGCAACCCCAACCGCCCACTGTGGTCTTCTGATGAGCTTCTGTTGTGTCGACTATCCATAAAGGCTAGGTCAAGTTCAAGAATCTTTTCCTCAGTGGTTCTTCGTTGGTGGAATGAGTTGCCCAGTGCTCTCCGTTCCTGTGATAGTTTTGATCATTGTTTGTATATTATGGTATTTGTTTATTTTCATTAAGCTATTGATCATTGATATTGCATTGACATTATTATTATGACCGCCGCTAGCGAAGCTAGCGAAGCGGTCATATAGGGATTGTCAAAGTTTTTTTTTTTTTTTTTTTTTTTTTTTTTTTTTCCCGTCATCTACTTCCTGAAATTTTGGTCAACGATACCCGGGGCACCGAAACACCGGGGCACATGAAATTTGGTGGGTATGTAGCCCCACTAGACTTTTACGGAAAAATTTCGTTTGGTCCCCGGGGGCCACTCCCCCTCCGCGCTGGGCCCCCCGAAACCCAAAAAATGCAGTTTTTCCTAAATAACTACCTGAACCGTGGCACCGAGGATGAAGAAATTTTTATGGTATGTTGGTCTCAAGGGCCCACATCAACTTAGCCCATAATCACTCATTTGTGATTTGCACCCCCCCGGTAAAAAATGAAAATGCAATATCATTCTGCTTTAATCGCCCCTCTCTTCAGTAAAGACGTTCAGAACTGCACCAAATTTTATGTGTATGATTAACCTGACATTCTCTGGGGGTATGCCAAGTTTCGTAGAATTTCATCCATGGGGGGGTCTAAAAAATTAAGTTATGTGTACATTTAGTGACTCTACACTCATTGGCCTGTAGATGGTGGTGCACACATATACACATGCACACACACACACAGGCACCCACATACTATCGGTATTAGAACGGCTGATACATAATTACAAATTCAGTAGGATTAAAAGAAAGCCAAAATAAATATTCATCATCATCATCATGGCTGCATTTCCAGTATTGGCGATAAGTAGTCGTTTGTCCACTAGATGGCGCATCGTTGCAGTGAGACGTAATTTTGTTGGAAGTTAATCTAAAGTGGGTTAGAAAGACACTATGCTTCCTACAAGGACAAGACTACAGTAGTTTACCGCAGAGAACGTCTAAGGGTAGGATGATTTCTGCATGAAATGTAATTCCCATTTCCTCTTGAAGCCGAAATAAATCTGAGAATGTTTATCGGACATGCTTGTTTTTTACTGCAGGTAGGCTACGTTAATCCTATCAATAGCAGAACGTAGGTAAAATAATGTTACCGTTAGCATGGTTGAGTGATGGAGGCCAATTTGATTATTGATGTATTTGTAGAAAACCATAAATGCGTTTATAGGCTACCAAGCAAATCGATAACAGCACTAATTGTATCTTTCGACTGTCATCTCATTTGCTTATGACCATAACCTAGGCTACTAACAGGAGCTAAGTGAGTTAGCCACAACACGTTCGCTACGTGATGGTTTTTTAATGGAAAATATATAGGCCTAGGCTACCTGAAAGATAACCTGTCTATGATCCCGTGATGATCTACATCTCCATTTAAACCAGATGTTTTAGAGCGCACGTTGAGATGTATTCAGGGCAGGGCTGTACCTACACATATTTGTTGCACGTGCTACAAAAATCATTCTTTGCGATGGATGATTTAGTACCAACGTTACACCGGTCAGATACAGTTTTGCCTATGGCTATTCCGTGAGACTGAGGCGCTTTTTGTTTGTTCGAAGTGCGTGTTTAGGGTGTGAGAGGGGAGTCGATGTGCTTTGATTCCAGCTTGGTAGTTGTAGTCTATGCGATTAAAAAACACGTGTGTGTGAAGTATCCAAACAATGATAACGCTTTCATTATGGCTGCTTTAGCCACAGACCTTGAGTTACTGTACAGTGGGTTGGGTTCCATTTAGAAGTGTCCACTTCATTCGCCCTTTCCGTGATTCACAGCTACGTGAAATGTATTACTACTGATATGCAAAACTATTAACTTTTCGCCAAGAGGTGGCAGCTTGATACTGTAAGGTGTAAGCCATTGGTTCCAACGGAGATTTTATTTGGGTCGCCAGCATAGCCTGGTGACAATTTGTGTTGTGTAATAGGCCTAGCATAGGGCCTACCTTATATAGCTTATAGTTTGTTAACAGTCACGGTTTTGTCATGCAATGTCTATGCATTTTTGCATTTAGAATAGCTCTAAAACCGGGGGGCGAACACGTCGCAGGGGGGGCGCCAGTGCGTGGATATCTCAATCGCAAAATTAAACAATATTTCTATCGGGCGCCTACCATGGACTAGGCTGGGTGAAAATCAAAAGATTGCGTCAAAAGATTGAGCTTAACCATGGACCTCATGGTTGCAAAATGCAAGGGAACATGAATCAGCATATTATTTGCACAAACAATAACGGAGAGTAGCTCTTCAACTTTGCCCGTTAAAATGTGTATGAACAGTCTCGCAACGCATTTCATGAAGGCCCTTTTGGACATGTCAGTTATTTGCACCACTGGGTAAAACGGCATTTTGTTTTAGACTACTGGTATTTAATTTGTGCATTGACAATAAAGCTGAATATAATTTGAACTAGATGACTAAACCTATGCATATGTAGAAGAAGAAACATTCACAAAAATCCATGACATGACCTCTCTTCTTGATAGCTGTTGAAAACTGCATGGAACTGACAGGGATTGTTTTAGTTTAATAATAAATAAATAAATACATTATGCTGCTACCTTCTGCTTTTCCCAAATACAATGTAGCCTACAGGTGTACCTTTCATCAGTCCAGTTGCAATGGATGGACTATGATGAACTGCCCTACTTGTGATTGTTTAGAGATTTTAAAGGTTTTATAACAATGTTACAGATTTTTTGGCCCAGAAACAAATCTATTCACCTTTGCAGCGCCAGTAGGCTACTTTGTGTGCGGAATGTGTGCAAACACACATTCGAAACAAGCATACACAAAAGTTTCAAGAGTGGGGGATGGAGTAGAAGATGGAGACAAATTCATTAATATGATTTATTTTCGCGGAATGGATGTGCAGGACTGAGCGGCGGTCATATTTTGTACCGCTACGCGGTACATCTAGTTTATTATTGCTTTTTTCCTTAATGTAGTCTTACCAACATTTTAAAACTTTTCACTGTCTGTTAATTTTTAACTACTGTATTGTTTTTGCTTTGGACAAAAATGTCTGCTATGTCATAACCATAAATCATATATTACCATAACTAATAATAACTAAACAGACTGATATCATAAAAGTACCAATTTCCACCCCTATCGCTCAAAAATTTGAAAACAAAGATGTTATTTAATACTAACACAAAATAGGGCACGGGCAGAAATAGGTAACTTTCCGATAACTGCTTCCAGTTGCCATGTCATGCATGTAATGGCATAAAGGTCAATCAAAAAAGGCTCTCTTTATTCTCCTCTCTTCACTAGCATGGAATCACACACAGTGCTATTTCTCCTGCCATTGTTTGTCTTCGCCACACATTGACCAGGAGTGGTTGTTTAATGAAAGCCTTTTTATCATTTTTTTCATGTGGTGTTTGCTTTTATGGTGTCACTACTTTTTCTTAGCAGCACAACATTTAAATACCCCTCAGAGTGTAGATTGGCCATCACTCTTTTTCGTTTGGATTGCCCAGCTGGCTTTTATATGGCCAAATGTCCTCGTCACTTAAGAAAATGTACTCGATTCCCCAGTAAATGGGAGCCAGTTCTCAGCGGGGAGACCATTTCTTCAGCTCGACATTTCTTTTGACAGACTGGGTTCATGTTGGGTAAAGAACTCTAAACCCCCACAGACCCCCCCCCCTTGCCTCGCCTCGCCTCTGCCCCAGACACCCCTGTCTCTGTGACTTCCCAGCAGTAGCTGCTCTTTCCCCTGCTCCTCAGCATTGTGCGATGAGTTTGTTTTTCTTGGCAACTCCTCAACTTGACTGTGTGGACTCTTTCATAGAGCACTGCACCACCCAGCAGAGGATTGAAAATGCCAATGATGGGAAAAAAAAATCTCTTCTCAGGACTATGATGATCAGTAGTGATTCTGATTACATCGTGTTTAAACGGTGCGATCAAGTCCTGACTGTGCATTTGTGAGGTGGCCATTGCAGGTGTGTTATTTGTTTTCTTGCACGGGTCAGATCTCACTGAACACGAGCCGCCAAGAGCCGCAGAGTTTCTCTCGACCTCTGCCAATGTCATGTGCGTCCACACCGGTGCCGTTAGTACTCCTGCATGATTGCAGTATTGTACCCATTCACAGCTGCTCTCTCTCTCTCTCTCTCTCTCTCTCTCTCTCTCTCTCTCTCTCTCTCTCTCTCTCTCTCTCTCTCTCTCTCTCTCTCTCTCTCTCTCTCTCTCTCTCTCTCTCTCTCTCTCTCTCTCTCTCTCTCTCTCTCGTGCACACTCGCGCGCCAATGAAGGCCTGGCCCTGCCAAAGCCTGCGCTCCACGTTAACTGCCGATTTTGAGCTCCAGTGGGTGAGAACAAGGCCCTCAGTTGCCTGAGCGCTTAACGTTAACTGCCTTTTCAGAGAAAGAGAGAGGACATGTTGGAATGCCACGGTGGTTTAACGGTCCGAGCAGAATGAGATTGTTACATGGAAAGAGGCTCGTTCTACTCGAGCGCCGCAAAATCCTGAAGGCGGTAAGCTAAGCTGTTTGTGGTGTCGTCGTGCCAGCTTTATGATTGCCCGACCATCTTCAGCTGTAATCGCAGGAAGACAGCTTCCCTGGAGAAGTGCCACCATCCAAGACAGAGACTTAGAGAATGAAACCCCAAGTAGCATATCTTGTGTTAGTGGCAGAGTGACAAACTCCCCCAAAGTGTCAAGCAACTGGCCAGCAAATGTGGAGGACATTTCCACTTTGCCAAGTGTTTCTTTTGTTTTTGTTGTTGTTTTGCTTTTGTTGTTCCTCAGAGCACGGCCCCTGGGCTTCGGAGTGTCTACATCCGTCTAGCACTCTCTTTCCTTTCTCATCTGTTCCTTCATCCATGTCAAACTCTCAACCATCCACCACACACTCCTCTTTCCCATCCTGGAGCTGTCCTGCGTGGGTGACACACTTCGCCCCTCCAGGAGGCACGGAGGGGTGGTGGTGGTGGTGTGTGTGTGTGGGGGGGGGGGGGGGTGTCCATCCTTCCGAGTGGCCGGTGATTTCCTGGGAGGATGCAGGACGACTGCCAGCAGTGACTGCAGTCAGGGGTGCATATCGATGATCATGCCTGACAGTCTCAAACGTGGGTCGTGCCACTCTGATGACTCCAATGGGGACTGGACAGCGTCGACATGACACGGTCCACATGAAAAGAGAGAGAGAGAGAGAGAGAGAGAGAGAGAGAGAGGACTAAAAAGAGATGATGGAAAAGAAAAGGAAGGGCAAGACTGGCCAGTTGTCCCCTAGCCCCTAGCACAGAGCCACAGATGCGCCGAATATGGGATTTTCTCCGGCAGGGTGTGGCATCCAGGTCTGCAGTCTAATTGGATTACTAGGGCTTACATCACTCAGACCAGGGCCTTTCACTTCTCAGCTGGACAGGCCAGAGCCCAGCTGAGTCTGCACTGACCATATCTGACCAGCTCCCCCTTCGTTGATTAAGGCCACTGTGTGGATCTGAGCGGCTTATCAGTGGATGCCATGCTATTGTGATGTTTTATCTCCTTCCCTTGCCTTTGGCTTCAACAGATGGATGGAAAATGTGACATTCCATAATCAGACAAGGCTTAACGACGGTGATGTTTTAGACTGGGTTTTGGTTTTGGAATTTGTTCATCCACTCCAGACTTCAATAGTAACCAAGATGGATACTAGTCTGTGTAGGGAGGGGGAGTCTGACTAAGCACATGCTGTAAAAGGTCAACTATGACCCTACAGGACCCTGTGCAGTTGAGATAGATCGGCTATGCAGCAATAGCCGCAGTGCAGTGGACAGTAGTTTTACTAAACAACCTCCTAGTCTTAGTACCATATATAGTGACCCATGTCTCTGTCTCTTTCCATCCTTATTTTTTTGTGTGTGTGTTGTGTGTGTGTGTGGTGTGTGTGTGTTGTGTTTGTGTGCTTGTTACAGAGTTACGGTTGGCTGTAACTTGATTAGGCCCTAACTGGGTACACTGTTTCTGGCCCCTCCCTCACGTTTAGACTGAGAGGCTGTTTTTATAAGTGTTCCATTCCTGTGATCATGATGTGTCTAAGGATGAAAACCCCACTTTGTTTCTCCTCACTAGCACACATTGTGTGTGTGTGTGTGTGTGTGTGCGTGTGTGTGTGTGCACACTTGCATGCATGTTGGCTTCAAGCTTATCAGCACAAGAATCTGCCCCCAAACACCAACTCAAAACTGAATTAAAACTAACTCATAACTGAATTCAAACATGCATGGCAAAACTCATTGGTTTAGACACTCAAGCCCAGCTACAAATTTCCAAATTAGACAAGATGGCTTGTTTGACAGAAGAGAGCAAACTTTGTCTGAACTTTGCCTGCCATGTTTGTCTGTGTTAGTGTCAGTAGAGCAGAGGGCACTGTGGAGCAGGGGATGGACTGTCTTGTTTTTTGGGCTGTTGTCTCTGCCATGTCCTGTCATGTAAAGCTGGTGTGTGCCAGGTCAGGGGCGTCGCCAGCAGTTAAAAACATTTGGGGCTTAGCCCATAGAGTCTAAAAGGTTCTCATAATTCCCATTTTGCCGGGCCTTCCTGCTCACTTTTAATATATGAATCCACCGACTCTTGCCTCATTTGTGCCAACTTGATTGCATGTTATGGACACTAATATTTTGACAATTAAAGGATGTAATGACATGTTGCTATCTTGACATTTCTGTTTGCTATAAAAAAACGAAATATATACTGTAGCCTATAGCTACCTAGCAAAGTGGCGTTTTAAATAGCAAGGTGCATCATATGGTTCATGTTATGCTAAGCTTAAGGAGAACGAATCATTGGGTGTGTTCCAAACGGGTAAAGTTGCTGCCTTTTAAGATATCTAACTGGGGAGCAAGGCACACACCCATTGACTCACTAATTCGATTCTACAAAGGCAAAGTACCTAAGGTAGCCTAGACAGGCCATCACTGTTTGGCCAGCTCCAAACTGTAGAAGAGTGAGTGCAGGGCAGGCTGATAACAAATCTGAACTTGTAGCCCAAATGACGACAGCATAACTCCACCACCTCTTTGTCCTTGTTGCCTTTATGATTTCCTTATAACTTTCTTATACTAAATAGGAAATGCAAACAATGACATGCCCAACCCTGGAATTGACTGACTGTCTCTCTCTCTCTCTCTCTCTCTCTCTCTCTCTCTCATGCGCGCGCTCTAAGGAGCCTATGTTCCAAATTATGTTTTATGGTAAGGTAACGTTAGTTAGTGCAGTTAGATCTGCTGCATGAAGGAGAGTGAGAGAAAACCCGTGTCCTGCTTTTATATTTGATAAATAGGTCCATCTCATTTCACAGTTTCAATACACGATCTGAAAATACATTCGGGGCAAAATCGGCTGGCGACGCCCCTGTGCCAGGGGCATTGGGAGTGGTGATTCAAGAGCAGAGTTATCAGTCATTCCCTGGCACGTGCCTAAACATGGTTCCTGCAGCATCAGATTGAGAATACACACACACACACACACACACACACACACACACACACACACATGCACATACACACACACATTACACACACACATGCACATACACACACACACACATGCACATACACACATACACATACACACGCACGCACACACACACACACACACACACACACACATACACACACACACACAAATACACACACATTACACACACACATGCACACTGTACACATACACACACTAACACACACACACGGTGACCTTGCTCATGCGGTTTTAACACAGTGGCCTTGGCTGGCGAGAGCAAACATGGCGGCCCCTTGTTTGAGTGATCAATGGAACATGTGAGCGGTGCAGTGAGATTAAGGGGAGGCTAATTAAACAAAGCATATTGAGCTCCATATGCCTGCTCTTCCTGCTGAGCGCTCAGCAGGCCCCACACTGCCTAGGCCCACTGACACACCCACGCAGAGAGCGTACCATCTCTCTCTCTCTCTCTCTCTCTCTCTCTCTCTCTCTCTCTCTCTCTCTCTCTCTATCTCTATCTCTCTCTCTCTATCTCTCTTTTCACTCTTTCT
>NW_027468565.1:36951917-37004417 GCF_046254945.1 Alosa pseudoharengus | reverse complement strand
AGCAGCACTATAGCAGCACTGTAGCAGCACTGTAGCAGCACTAGCAGCACTGTAGCAGCACTATAGCAGCACTGTAGCAGCACTATAGCAGCACTATAGCAGCACTGTAGCAGCAACTATAGCGGCACTGTAGCAGCACTATAGCAGCACTGTAGCAGCACTATAGCAGCACTATAGCAGCACTGTAGCAGCACTGTAGCAGCACTGTAAGAAATACGTGTGGTGGTGCTGCAGGGCAGGGTGACCATGGGTAGTGAGGGAGTAACAAGCCTGCTAGGCCTCCCTGGGAAGTAGTGTGTTAAAGCACACATACACACACACACACACAGACACAGACACAGACACACACACACACACACACACACACACACACACAGACACACACACACACATACAGACACACACACACACACACACATACAGACACACACACACATACAGACACACACACACATACAGACACACACACACACACACAAACACACACACATTGGATAATGCAAGGACATGTCAGAACAGGTAGTCGTCTCTCTTTCTATTTTCAGATGTTTTTGGCAGTGTCATTGAAATTAAACATAGATGTTTCATGGAAATTAAACATAGATGTGTCATGGAAATTAAACATAGATGTTTCATTGAAATTGATGCAACTTGGAGCTAAGGTCGTGCTATTTGTGGGAGGAAATAATAAGTCATAAAGGATATTAGAAGTGTGTGGATTTGTATATCTCCATTTGCAGCTGTAACCTGAATGTTCAGGACGATTGACTACTGTCAGGCTGATGTACATTGACTTTGCTACAACCAGAAATCATTAAAGCAACCAGTCTGTGGGTTGCTGGTAATTTCCACTTTTGAGAAGAAAATGTAGTCCATAAACTCTTGCATTCTTTGATTTTTTTCAAAATGAAACAAACAAAAAACACATCAGGCTTGCATTCAGTGCACAGGTGGTGGCCTGCCTTTTCAGCTGGAGACCCATGGAAACAGCACCCTATTGAGCATGCTCATTAGCACGGAGTCTGCACTCGCCCCTCTACTCGTGGGGGCCAAAGACTTTGTAAAGTCGCTGAGCATGAAATCTCATCTTGTCTGGGTTCTATAAGAAGAACTCACAGGGTACCTCAGAGCCCCCAAACACCATTCCAGCAGCCTTGGTTTTTTAAATCCATGCTGACTTGGGGATATCTGCGGCCCTTTCTGAATCTCAGTTAAACTTCTGCATTTCTGCCCACTGTTTTGTCGAGTGATGCAATACCCACTTTGACCATTAGGTGACAGCAGAGTGCTAGTGTTCTGTACATCTGCATCTCGGCAACCCGGCCAGTCTCCTCCTGTGGCCCTGCACTTGGCTTTACGTCTTACCTTTTATAGGCAACTAACCACAGGATTTATGGACATATTTATCTGCAGTGGAGTTCTGGTTTACATGTCGATTTTTCATCCCAAACAAGGTCTCCGCTCCCGCCTTGCGCCCTGTTCTCACGGCCCAGAGATCCCTTGGCCATGTCAGAGTTTAGGCTCAGCTCTCCCTTAAGCACTGCAACCACAGCCATTATTCAGGGCCTGTCTACTTGTGAAACCGGCGAGATTTTGTTATCGGTTACGCCTTGCGTGTAGGCTACACAACGCCAGCAATTTTAGGAGACTGTAACTGATAGTTTTTGAAACCGGCTTCCGAAGTGGGTGTAGACGCCTGTAGGTGCGAAGCCGGCAATTTTATGACGACATAGCCCTACCACTCAACTCAGCCACGGCACTCGACCTGACACCTAATGCAATGTGTAAGCTAAGCATTTGAAATTTCACATAGCAGTCACATACCTTGAAAATGAACTTTATTAGTTTAACAGTTGAATTGAAAACAGAATTGTCTGTAGTCTCCTTATTTCATACCCTGGAAATCCAGAGTTCTCGCGAGAGCACAATGGAATTGTCTCCGTGAGACACTCTGGCAAAGAGCAATGATGCACGTTACTTTTACCCCAACATTCCGGGGAACCAGCTAAACTGATGAAGACAGCGCTGCAACGTTGGAGGACAGTAAACATGGTCTAGTGTTATCCAATTGCGTGCAGTGAGATTTTTTAATGCATGCTTGTTGCTGCCCATCGAGTTGGGCCATTACATTGTTCTTTGCCAGACCCTTAATCTTTCTAGATTATCAGGGTCTGGATTTTCCAGGCTAAAAGACACCTTCCTTTGTTGGTATTTCATTGAGCTTCATTGAGCTGAGAAGGCTCTGTGGAAGACCCGAAAGTGTGGGCAGGCTTAAACCTCCCATTCAGTGTAGTTTCTCAGTATGCTCTCTGTTGTCAGTGACCAGATGATAAACTTCTGTATGTCTCTTGAACAGCCAGGCAAAGATTATATGAGTGTCTTTCTAGTAGTCACTAGTAGACCTGCTTGACCCCTGTATAGATTTAGCAAACAAGCCAGGCATGCTGTAGCCTAGGAAGCAGGCTTGTCATTAGTGTAGTATTCTGCAGAGGGGCATTGTTTGTGGGAGATGAATGATGACTGACATAGTTCACCAGGTGTTGCACCATCATCATCATCATCATCATCTTCATCATCACCACAGCAACAGTAAGCAGGGCTCTGAGGTGTCCTCTGCCTAGAGAATGCTTCATTAGGATTCATGGACATGCCTGCACAGCACACTCTGATAAGAGATGGGGAGGTGTGTGTGTGTTGATAGTGGGAGTCTATAAATGGAGGATTGGCCTTAAAGGCTCCCCACTCTCTTTCTCTCACATTGTGTGTGCATTGCATAACTCTGCAGTCTAGGGAGATGCTGTGTGGAGCAATAAACTGTGATGCCAGCCAAGGGGCTATTCATCATTTGCCTCTGCTGTGCTCCAACACCACCTAGAGGGCTGGGGGACTTATGACTAATGCAGTACTAATGAGACTAATCATTCCATAGATGTGGTTTAGTGATCAGTTTTAAACTCATCTAATCATGTTGCTCGTTTAGGCTACTAAGTCAAGCCCCAAGAAGTCTTCACTGCTCCGACGTTGACGTGATTGCAAGAGGGATATGGTTTTGTTTTTTTATGGAATCACTTAATGGCCTCCTTACACCAAACAACTTTGACAAGATTTGGGAAAGATTCTTCAAAGACTGGAGTCTTTTGAGTAAACCTTGAATGGGGGGCTTTAGTTAAAAGACTACAATCTTTTAAGAATCTTTCCCAAATCTTGTCAAAGTTGTTTGGTGTAAGGTGGCCATTACTTGTAGTAGCAATAGATCTTTCAGTCAGATCTGCGCAGCGTTACATGAAGTCGAATGAGCCAATTAACTTTGATGGCAATGCATGTGACAAAATTACGTATGCAGGCTAGTCATGTGATTGCATATTGCAGTGTTGAATTGTTTAACTGATCTCCACAAGTAGGCTAATAAAGTAAAAAAACGTAAACGATACAGTCTCACCATTCACACTAATTTAAACCCTGCCCTGCGGAAGCTGGAATGTCGGGGGCGTCCTGTTCTAGGTTACACAGCCTACTGAGCAAAGGAGAGATATACGGCACAACGCGCGCTCCTCTCCTTTGTCTTTAGTTTGCAAACGGCAAAAAACAGATATCGCTCTACTACCACGACCATATCTCAAAAAGCCTGGATCTCCTTATCAAATTCCTATCTCGCAGAATGAGATTCAAAAGGAACGGCTCCTACACGTTGAATAGGTAAGCGGCTTCTAAATATTGTCTAATGCGCTCCGTCGTTGACTGGGCTGTTGCTGCTGAGATGTTTGAACTTTTCTCTTTGAACATTTATCCAATAGCCTACTAGTTACTGACATTTTTGCCTCACCGGCGTTTACGGCTGAGTCTCTCAGGTGGCGGCACTGTTTAGACAAATATTGAGTCGATTAAAAGTGCCTTATCTCATTGTGCTAAATGGTACTATGCTACTATATTTGGATAAGAACGTCTCATTTCAGGGAGAGACTGAGATCATCGCTACTCCCCACGCTCACTCGTCTTACACCGTGGCAGGAAGATGCGTCATATTGAGCGAAAAATGAAGTAGCCAATTTGTATGCTATTGTTGAATGAATTAGTGACGGCCAATTAGATGCTTTGTAGTAGGCTACGGTGTGTTAGAATTTAACTTATTCCACTCAAAGTGGATATGTGCATCATAACTTAGTAAGTTAAGTTAGTAAGGCAGTAAGTTACATGAATCTTGGTCACTTTTTCCACCATGTCTCCAAAAATAAAGGTGGAAAATCCTAGCCTAGAAATCTAGACGCGCCCCTTGCTGCCAGGGCTAGTCTAGCAACTCTCCGTTGGCTTGTGAGCTCCAGAAATCGAAACTCAATCAGGCCAATGAAATCGTGTATAGAGTGTTAGGTGGGCTTAACACAATGATTGATGGCAGAGTTGCAACAGTTTGTCTTGAATTCCCTGCTACTTGAAAACAAATAAGATGGATGTTGCTGTTGGCGAACAGTGTGACACGAGTTAAGCTTTTATTAAGTTGGCAAATGTTTGAACTAGCCAACTAGCTCCGCTGGTGGGAAACGCACGGGACTCATAGCGCTGCCGCTGTCCTATTGCGTGCAGAGGTAATTTGAAAGACAACTGATTATCCCGCCCCTCGGACTGAGCACTGCGAACGGTGAGTGCACAGACCCTACATTTTAATGTGGGTCTGGCTCCTCAGGCTAGGAAAATCCTGTTTATCTTGACTAATGGGGAAGGGGCGACGGGGCCGTGTTTCTTTGTTTTGACTGCCATCAAGTGGAAACCGAAACGCAGCAGTATCGGAGCCGTCAGTGAAAAACTCCCAACATCCAACTTGAACTTTTGAATGTATTCTGTAGTGCCCATTAGGCTTGTTTGACTTCGGCTGAGTCTGACTTGGTCTGGCTTACTACGTAAACGTGATCTTCAGAGCCTAGCCGGGAGGAGCTACAACAGAAGGCAGCTCATCCCGGACAGAAAGGCTACAGTCTGCCTGACGTGACTCGCGGGAGATATCGCGGAATGTTGTTTGCAATAATCACAGCAGAACTTTCATTCTTACTCATTAAAATGAGCATGATGACTGACGAAATAAATTCTTATGATGTAGTTTAAATAAACCACTGTTGTCATACAGTTAACAGGCCTGCATTGTAGCACATAAATTCAATATCAAGTGTTTCCCCTATATGTGTGTCTATCTATTTAGCCAACAGCAGAAAATAACAGAATATCCAAACGTTTTCAGTAGGCTAGCCTACCATTGTTGCAGAAATTACGTATAAGAAGGTATCCCTTCGATTTCGGTTTATTTTCGCATATTCCAACATAAGGAAGCAGCATGAGCCTCCAGTCATAATCGTCATGAGGACATTCCTCCCAAATGGCCCTATCACGTCTTTGAACTGACGTCATGAGGGCGTGTTTCAGCTCGTGCAGCTCGTGGAAGGCAACTGCAAGATCTGTCTGCAGGCTAATAGGGGAGTTCGACTTGCGGCAGATCTGTGCAGATCTGACTTGATGTGATGCATGCTGGGTTGAACACAATGCATACTGGGATGGACGCAATGCATACTGGTTAGAAATTCTGTCCGACTTCTGTCAGCCGGGGAGGGACTTACCACCGTGACACCATGTCACATGGCCTTAAAATATCGCGGGAGTCTTAGCCTGCAGACAGATCTTGCAGTTGCCTTCCACGAGCTGCACGAGCTGAAACACGCCCTCATGACGTCAGTCAAACAACATTCCAAACAACATTCCGCGATATCTCCCGCGAGTCACGTCAGGCAGACTGTAGCCTTTCCTAGCGTTCATGTGCTTCGGAAAAACCTTTCTCCGAGTGAAAACATCATCATTCCGCGTCATTCACGTCACTTAATGTGTGAGTCAGAGGTCGGAAACTGGGGCTAGATTTTGCTAACAGAGTTGCCCAGTTAGGGGCTCGTCATCACTTTTGTCGTCACGTTGTAGTTTGTTTGTAGTCCATGTGGCCTTTCATGTCCAACAGTTTTAATGTGAACTTGGGAATTTGCCCTTTTTATCACTTGAAAAGCTGCATATCTTTCTTTCACAAGCATCTTACACTATATTTTAAGCAAATACAGTTGTTTGTTTAGGATTAGTAAGTGTATTTTTTAACCTTTGTTGTGGCATCCGTGTTTGTCACCCCTTCGATGGCAAAGCACTTGAACACTTGCTGTCGGAAAAACAAAGTAGCCATGGGGGCGGTCCTTGTCATTCCGAGGTGCTCTGAATGCACCATTTCTGTCCGGGATGAGCTGCCCTCTGTTGTAGCTCCTCCCGGCTAGGCTCTGAAGATCACGTTTACGTAGTAAGCCAGACCAAGTCAGACTCAGCCGAAGTCAAACAAGCCTAATGGTGCATTCAGAGCACCTCGGAATGACAAGGACCGCCCCCATGGCTACTTTGTTTTTCTGACAGCAAGTGTTCAAGTGCTTTGCCATCGAATGTGTGACAAACACGGATGCCACAACAAAGGTTAAAACATAAACTCACTAATCCTAAACAAACAACTGTATTTGCTTAAAATATAGTGTAAGATGCTCGTGAAAGAAAGATATGCAGCTTTTCAAGTGATAAAAAGGGCAAATTCCCAAGTTCACATTAAAACTGTTGGACATGAAAGGCCACATGGACTACAAACGAACTACAACGTGACGACAAAAGTGATGACGAGCCCCTAACTGGGCAACTCTGTTAGCAAAATCTAGCCCCAGTTTCCGACCTCTGACTCACACATTACGTGACGTGAATGACGCGGAATGATGATGTTTTCACTCGGAGAAAGGTTTTTACGAAGCCCATGAACGCTAGGTGAGACTCCCGCAATATTTTAAGGCCATGTGACATGGTGTCACGGTGGTAAGTCACTCCCCGGCTGACAGAAGTCGGACAGAATTTCTAACCAGTATGCATTGCGTCCATCCCAGTATGCATTGTGTTCAACCCAGCATGCATCACATCAAGTCAGATCTGCCAAAGATTGTTAAGGCGGAGCAAGATACTTCGTCGTAGTTCATGTCTATGGGCGCGAAATGGGGATCGAATCCTGTCTGCATAAAGAGGCGTGTCAATGACGTATTGATGAGCGTATGTTGCAACCCGCCAACAGCAGCAGCATAAATAACCGGTGCACCTGATATAAAGTCGATTTTCTCCAGACTGGAATGCTCAAAAATGCTAAAAATGTACCTGAAATGTTCACAAGGGTTTGAGGATAATGAAAACGTGCCCGAAATTCACATTCTTAACTCTATAGAACTAAGACCTTAGCATATGTGGTAAAATTCTGAGCTATGCCCATAGACTTCAATGGAGCAGTCGCTGCCTCTGCTCTGCATAAAGGGGGATTTTGACCCCCCCCCTCGTGCGATCCGGGTTCCCGGAAGTGGCTCCTGATGAAGTATCTTGCTCCGCCTTAACAATCTTTGGATCTGCACAGATCTGCCGCAAGTCGAACTCCCCTATTGACCTCTCCAGAATAAGTCCCGCCTCCGTAACTTCCGTATCCATCCAACTTCCGGGCGTGGATTGTCTATGAGAAATAACATGGCGTTTCGAAATATTATACCGGTAAAACATCTGTAGGTAGCGAAGTTAAAAAAGCTGGTGGGCAGATTGGCCTACACACTTCTGCCATATAGTTTCCACTGGATTTTTTTTATTGTCGGTGCCGTTTAAGTAGTATACTATAGACTATACTACTTAAACGGCACCGAAAATCAAAAAATCCAGTGGAAACTAGATGGCAGAAGCGTGTAGGCCAATCTGCCCAGCAGCTTTTTCTACTTTGTCACCTACAGAGTTTGACAGGTACGATTTTTCAAAACGCCATGTTATTTCCCATAGACAATCCACGCCCGGAAGTTGGATGGATACGGAAGTTAGGAGGCGGGATATATTCTGGAGAGGTCTATTACATGACAGAAACTAATAGGACTACATCCGGTTTCAAATCAATGTCACCAGTCTGTTTTGGCAGTGATTCAAACATCTAAACTTGTCGTTCTCCTCCCTCAGATCCATACACTAATGACAGCTATCATCCTTTCTCTAAAACAACCAGATATGCAGAGACCATCATGCTAAAATTAACTTTGAGATTAAGCACAGATTGAATGGCCGCTGTGCTGATGGGCCATAATGATGTTTTAGTTAAATGACGGAGAGACTGAGATGTTGGTCCTGTTTTCTAATTTAAACTCCTTCCTCTTTGGAGTAGGCTACTGCTGAGTTAATGATGAGAAAGAAATTGAGCTCCGGTCTTTGGCTGCCGCTGGCGGGCCTTACCAAACCTAGTGGAACGTTTGATCATCTCATCTGCTACATCCCTCTGCACTCAAGACAGGAGCCAAACGGCTTACAACGTTGCCACTAGATTAGTCAATGTTGGCTTACTGTGTTGCTACTGATTAGTTAATGTTAACAGTGTTAAAATGGGCTCACTGCTATTCTACCCCTTTTCATGGGCTGTCGAGAGAGAGCGGCCAAGGAGAGAATTGCTCGGGAGAAACGGGCATACAGTATGGCTGCAGTTTAATATCTGGGCACTGTTCTCATTCTTTCTGGCGATCATATCGTGTTATGGACAAAAGTGGACCAAGTTCCACCTCATTCCTTCAATCTAATAAAGTGAACCTGTAGTGCGCCAGATAGAACTGTTATTCAATGAACGTTGGTTGGCCAGCGCTGTCCAGTCACGATACTGCTGCAGTGATCCAATCAATATTGCCGGTTCTCGTTCACTCTTGGCTCCAGGGCCAGCATGTTCTCTGTCGCTTGTCCCTGTGAGACCATTTCTGTGGCGGAGAGTTGAATGCATCCTATAGAGGGATGCTTATGTGCAGGACTGCAGTGCCTTGGCCGTGCTCTGTGTGTTGGGCTGAATGGAGCTGGTCACTCCTTGTTTATCTGCTGGATGTGATAAGAGATCAGTTCAGGTGAGTTGTGCTCAGCATTGTGCTGTTGCACAACACAAGCCCTCAGTGTGTGTGGGTTTGTGTGTGTGTGTGTGTGTGTGTGTGTGTGTGTGTGTGTGTGTGTGTGTGAGGGTAGAAGATACAAGCTCTCCCTCACATGCTGTCTATTTGCAGATGGGCTGATGGTTTGCTCCCTCATCCCCTCTTTATTGCATCAGCACATTCTGTGCTGGCGAGACCTGGCTGTGCATTAATTGCCCCTTAAGATGCCCTTCTTACCTCTGCCCTCTTCCCACTCGTTTACTCCATTACCACCACAGGAAATTGTTTACACTATCTGTGAATAGTCTCTAATGTGGTGGTCTGCTAAGTGGCAAGGGCATTCTGTGGCTGCTAAGGGTTGCTGCCTCGGGAAAGGTTAGTTGAGCTGGGGAGAAAAAGGGCCCAGGCCCCTGCAGCGGCCAGTCAGCAGTTTGTTTATGGGAGTATATTTGCCAGCCTTATGTTCCCGCCTCCTGAGGCAGAGCCAGAGTGTATGAGGGAGGGAGAGGGAGGGAGAGGGAGAGAGAGAGAGGGAGGGAGAGGGAGAGAGGGAGGGAGAGGGAGAGTAAGTAAGGGAGGGAGTAGGCAACCGAAAACGTGAGGCAGCCCGAGAGTCAGAAAGGGGAGGGGAAAGAGCAACAGAGAAAGAAAGGCAGAGAGAGAGAGAGAGAGAGAGAGAGATCCAGAGAGAGGTTCAGAGAAAGAGTGCAAGAGAGGCAGAGAGTGCTGACAGCAGAGTGGAGAGGAGGTTCTGTTAGATTGAGGCAGGGCCGGCGAGGAACTAGTGCGGAGGAGGTAGGCTGCGCTAACGGGGGAAGCTGAGTTACAGTGCCGCTTCACCTCTGCTCATGCTGTCTGCAGTCCGACTGCTTGTCTGTGTCTGGCCCCTGCCTGCTCCGGAGTCCGTGCGCCACCACCAAGGACGAGCTTCTTCCCCCTCTGACACACGCTCTCCCTCAGTCTGTGAGTGAGGGTGTGTGTGTGTGGGTGCGTGAGTGCTCGCGTCAGGACCAGGACCCTGTCAGACAGACAGAGTGAGTAGGAGGGAGAGAGAGAGAGAGGGAGGGAGGGAGGGAGAGCCGGACTGCAGAGAGGTGTAAATGCTGTAGACGGAGTCGGCGGCCGGGTGCTCTCCTCTCTTCTCTTCTCGTCTTCTCTGGCGTGAGCGGAGCAGCCCGCGGGATCAGGAGCGTGGGGAGCGGGCAGCGCCACAGCCCCGCATCTCCCTCACCAGCTGCATGGGGGTACTGGTCTGCTGCGACTGCTTCTTCTATAGGTAGGACATTCGCTCACGCTTCTGCTTTCGGTACAGCATGCTCCTGCTCCAGGTAGCATCAGCCTCTGTTTACCCTAGCTGCTGTTCAGTTCTTCTGTGTATTCCATTTGTCCCTGTTTGCATTCATATGCAATTTATACCTCACCTTTGACAAATACCTTTTGACATTCCTCATGTCACTTTGGTGCGATAACCTACTACCTAAATTATGAAATGGCCTTTTTCTTATCTTTACTCAGTGTTCCTTATCGTGCTGTTTGCTCAGTAGTGTACTCTGCTGTCATAGGCTACAACTGGAGCCACTGCTACTCGTTAAAGAGTAGTTGAGTCCTCCCCTCTCCGGGGCCCTTTTCCATGGCTGGGCTGTGCT
Source organism: Alosa pseudoharengus (assembly GCF_046254945.1). Taxonomy (NCBI): domain Eukaryota; kingdom Metazoa; phylum Chordata; class Actinopteri; order Clupeiformes; family Clupeidae; genus Alosa; species Alosa pseudoharengus. The sequence goes on along the minus strand of NW_027468565.1, from coordinate 36,993,808 downwards.
GTGCTGGGCTGTGTTGTGTCGGGACATGTGGTTAGGAGACATCTGAGGACAGCGTGTGCGAAAGCACAGTGGTTTCAGGGGGATGGCAACCAGCCAGGACCCTCTCTTTCTCTTTCTTTCTTTCTTTCTTTCTTTCTTTTTTCTCTTTCTCTGTTTATCAACTTGGCCAGGAGCTGGCATGGCGTTTGTCTTTTAGGGTTGCGATGTTTGTTTGGACACAGTGTTCTCATCCAGAGAGAAAAAAAGAGTGTGTGTGTGCGCGCATGTTTGTGTTCGTTAGGGAGAGAGAAGCTGCAGTCTTCAGACTTTGGCCCTCAAACATTCCCTTTGACCCTCTGAGGCTCAGATGCGGGCTGTGAAAGTTGTCCTCAGCGTTTCCAATCGATGGATGTGCAGCCTGCCAAAGGGGAATAAAACAAAATCTCCCCCCATGTTTCTTCTCTCTCTCTCTGACACACACACACACACACACACACACACACACACACACACACACACACACACACACACACTAAAATGTGGCTGGAGGTTTTTATACTTGTGCTGCAGTATATTCTATATATAAGCAGTTGCTGCAGCTCTTAATGTTTTTGATGCTGCTTGCCAAAGGGGCAGGCAGAGCACAGCACACAGCTGCATCAGATTAGGGCTGCTGCTGCACAGAGGCTGCTGATTCATGCCTGTGTTTGCCTATGCTCCCTTTTGCACCATTAAGAACAGCCAGCCCTTTGTGTGTGTGTGTGTGTGTGTGTGTGTGTATTTTGAGGGCAAGGTATATGGGCATCTACAGGTTTATGCTTATGCGTAGTGCTTTTCCTGGACTAGCTGACTGTCTGGCTGCCGGACTCCATGGTGGTTGTTTCTTGCTGCCATGCTTTGCTGACGCCTGTTGTTTTGCTGTCATCTTGCTCAAGAGTGGCTGTTGCTCATCCACTCTCGCTCCCAAGGGAGCTGATTAGAGATGCCTGCATGCCGACAGGAGATCATTGATTTTAATTATGTAATGTGTGTGTGTGTGTGTGTGTGTGTGTGGAGAGTTTCCTTTGCGTGACATTGAGGCCATTGTTGCCTGTGTTTTTGAGGGAGGCTGTAGTTTGCATTCTGCACAACGCCTTTTCATCCCCCTCAATGAATGAATTCACTTGTGTGTAGCACAACAGTATAATACATTTGAGAAACACTTAAATTGCTGTGCCTAAATCTCATCCTTTATCAAGATGTAGTGTTGTTCAGGGCGTTCGTCGAGGTGCTTCAAACCATGCTCGAGTTTGGCTGGCTTTTTAGCATCCTTATCTGGGTGTGGGGGTGGAGAGGCTTAGACTGTATATAGAACTGGACAGACTACAGTCTATGGGTGGAGGTGCAGGGTGGACAGGGAGGTTTTGGGGGGGGGGACAGCAGCAGGGCATGGGTGAATAATAATGTGATCATGACGAGTGGCCGTGCTCTGTGTGTTGGGCTGAATGGAGCTGGTCACTCCTTCTTTATCTTCTTGTTTATCGGCTGGGTGTGATAAGAGATCGGTTCAGGTGAGTTGTGTGTGTTGCTCAGCACTGTGTAGTTGCACAACACAAGACCGCAGTGAGAGGTGTGTGTGTGTGTGTGTGGGCAGAGGGGGGGAGGGGGGGGGCAGAGTGGCCCTGTTGAATCTGATGTGTGTGTGTGTGTGTGTGTGTGTGGGGTCTCGGAGGTAGCTCTATGTCTGCATTCCTGCATTCCTGCCTTGCTTTGGAGCAAGGATGTGTGACGGTCACAAACCCCCTCCCAAAAATAAAGACTGCCACCTGGGTAGGGATGTCAGATTTGGGGCTCATTTTGATAGTCCATTGTTACAGCTGGGGAATAAGGGGAGGTTGATAAGAGGGTGTTGAGATGTGTATGTGAAGGAATAGCCTATTGGCCAAAGCTTACAGAGATGAATGAAGAACCATAACATTGTGTACCTGTTATCTCTGCAGGTATGTGGATTTTATTGGTCTTGGCTAAAGATTGTTTGCAAAGATAGAGAGAGGTGCTCTATCGTCCAGCTTGCTCAGCACTGTAGGTTTGAACAGGGGTCACCCTGATCCTCCAGTCCGGTTAGACGATCGCCCACTGTCCTCCCGACTAAAAGTGACGCCTCAGTGCTTAGTCCTCCTCCTCCTCCTCCTCTGTAGAGCAGGCTGTAGGAGTCAGCACCCAGACTTCCTCCTCCTCCTCCTCCTCCTCCTCCTCCTCTGTAGAGCAGGCTGTAGGAGTCAGCACCCAGTCCAGTCCAGTCCAGCTGAGCCTCTAGTGCTCGCCTCAGCACAGTCCCCTAGTCTCATACGGACATTACATAATCTCACCCCCATCCCCCTTCCTCTAGCAACCCCCCCCCCTCTCTCTCTCTCTCTCTCTCTCTCTCTGTCTCTGTCTCTGTCTCTGTCTCTCTCTCTCTCTCTCTCTCTCTCTCTCTCTCTCTCTCTCTCTGTCTCTCTGTCTCTCGCTCTCTCTTCTCTCCTCTCTCTCTTCTCTTCTCTTCTCTCTCTCTGGCTCGCTCGCTCGCTCTCTCTCTCTTCTCTCTCTCTTCTCTTCTCTCTCTCTCTCGCTCTCTCTCTCTCTCTTCCACTCCCTCCCAGGGGAGATTGGGGGGGGGGGGGGGTAGAGGAGATAACGGCTCCTCCTCTCCGTACTCTCCTGCATCAGCAGGAACTGCAGTGCTGGCAGATACCTGACGGAGGGAGAAAGGGGGAAGGGAAGGACACGCAGCATGCGGGGCCTTAATGTGCGTCACGTCACGTTTATCTGAATGTCAACAAGGCAAACGACCCCAGGAAAGGTGTGTGTGTGTGTGTGTGTGTGTCTGCACGCAATCATGCATGTGGTTGTGTGCATGCCTCTTGACATGAGTCTACTAACATTCACATGAATGTATGTTAGTATGCGTGTGTGTGCATGCATATATTATTGTATGCACGTTTGTTGGTTGTGCACGTAGTGTATGGAGATGGAGTGACCAGGGGGTCTGCCTATGCGTGCTTTCCTACAGCCAAAGATCAGGGCTGAGCTGTGAGCTGGTCGGCTGGAGTGCTGTTGACAGGTCTGCTGAAGCCAAGCCTTTGTCTGGCAAACATGCACTTAAATACAGACACACTCACGCCACGCTATGTAATTACTATAGGAGCCTCGCATGTGACCTCCAATGAACCTCGCTCACTGCCACACACACACACACACACACTAGGACAAAGCAAATTTCAAGCTCAGAGGTCCCTCTGTCTCCAACTGGGCCTTCGTTTTAGCCCCTGTGCGCGGCTGAGGCATCTGCATCACCCAGCAATGCTAAATTTAGCTGCTGCAGGCTCCTTGACATAGCGTAAGAGAGTGCTAGGAAGGACACAATATAGCCTAGCTCATGACGCCATGATGTGCTGATGTAACATTCTGGGGAAGGGGGAGACACTAGCATCTTGTTCCTCTTAGTCATGATCCTACAGACTCTTACTAGACGCCTAATGATTCATACAGAGTTAAATGTTGTAGTTTTTAGTTTTCCGATAGGGTCCTAAATAGAAATTGGTTATCAAAACCTCTTGCCAAAGGGCTGCAGTTGAAAATAGGCCAGCACGTTTACAGAAATGTTGATAAATGTGTGTTGTCCTTCATAGATAAATTAAATAATACATTATTGGGATTATCAGGACATGTTGACTAAACTAAACTGTTACCAAAATGATTAGTCCTAAAATGTTTCCTAAGCATTGTACCCATGCCTGCGGCTAACGTTCCCTTGGTCTCATTCCCTCTCTGCTTATCACTGGAAATTCTTATTGCATATTTCCCTAGTTTGCTCATTGTGCCATTGTGCTGCTTTGTAGAACTACTGTGGCAGCTCTTCCTCTTCCCCTTTCTCAAACAACAGAATGCAGCCATGTCAACAGTCATTGTTTCCAAGGCAACATTCCCATCTCTTGTCAATGTTATGGATTGATTGAGGAAGTCATGGTCAGTAGTTATATCAGTGCCACAATCAAATTAACTCTGCCACTGATGACCTATGCTGATCTACTACCCCGTAGTGTCCAGGTGAGACTGATCCTTGCTGTTCAGAAGGTTGTGAAGGGCTACTTAACTGTGCAGAAGATGTGGTGCAGGACTCGTCGGGCAAAAGCAAAGTCCAAGCGGTCCCAGGGCTGTGTGGCAGCAGTGAGGGACACAATGGAACAATGCCCATGAGCCTTTACCCTTCCGTCTCCATAGTGTGCTCTGAATCTGAATGACCGGGGATCACGCCATCCAGAGGACCTGCCAAGAACAAGGCCTTGGTAACTGCCCAGTCCAACTGGACTTTGGTCATTGGTCCATTGTCCCAGTCACAAACCACTGTCAGCACTGGACATTTGAGGTGGAACAGCCTCAGCTGGCCAATAAGGTGCTAGCAACAATCTCTGGCTGTCACAAAGCTCTTGAGAATGGCCGCCACAGGGGGATCAGACCACTGCTAAGGGGAGACTCTGAGAGAAGGCTGGGTATTGATCACTCCCACTCCCACTCTTCCCTTCTGTTCATATACAAACACATTGATTTGATCCTGAGCGCCCATTGACTTGAGTCCCTATTCTCCTACCCCCCCCCCCCCCTTATTCCATGGTGAAAGACTGCACTCCTGTTCTTTCTTTCTGAAAACATCTGTTTGAATATTCAAGTAGCGTTTGCCCCCCCCCACCCCCTCTCCTCTTCAACCTCCCATCAGCCAGCGAGCAGCCTCCAGATGGAAGCTGGTCTTTTATGCTGAAAGTGTCTCCTCGGTTTCCCCTGTAATCATGGGTAATTATGTGTTGTTGGGAGGGCAGGGCGAAGAGGCCTGGCCCTCTGTGCTGCTTCCACAGCAGAACACGAAGCCTGTCCCAGACCTCTCAGGGTTTGCTGTCCCAGACCTCTCAGGGTTTGCTGTCCCAGCCCTCTCAGGGTTTGCTGTGCTCAAGGGGAGCAGTTCTCTTGTCCTAGCAGGGTTCTCGGTCTGTCTTTCTTTGAAATGTTTTTACCTTATATCTCCTCTCTCTCTCTCTCTCTCTCTCTCTCTCTCTCTCTCTCTCTCTCTCTCTCTCTCTCTCTCTCTCTCTCTCTCTCTCTCTCTTTCTTTGAAATGTTTTTACCTTATATCTCCTCTCTCTCTCTCTCTCTCTCTCTCTCTCTCTCTCTCTCTCTCTCTCTCTCTCTCTCTCTCTCTCTCTCTCTTTCTTTGAAATGTTTTTACCTTATATCTCCTCTCTCTCTTCTCTCTCTCTCTCTCTCTTTCTCTCTTTCTTTCTTTGAAATGTTTTTACCTTATATCTCCTCTCTCTTTTTCTCTCTGTCTCTGTTTCTCTCTCTCTCTCTTGGCTTCACTTTCCATGAGGCAATGTTTCTTGATAAACCCAAGTGGCATCTAAGAGCTTGATCTCCTTGGCCACCAGACAGTATACAGTGACGAGAAATGTCACAAGACATTGGACTAGACTGTAGAAGCTAACAGTACAGAATGTTTGTTGGACTGTTGGACAACATCTAGATCTTTTCATGTGGAGCCTGCTCTAAAAGGGACATGCACAAGTGTGATTTTGATCCATGAGCACACGGAAGCCTTTTGTTTATCTGTCCGTCTTGAGAGAGTATTTGTAGGTGGTCAGGAAGCGGCTGAGGGTTTGAGCATCCTTGTCTAGTGGGCCTCCGGTCGTTGTTCCTGACATTATGTAACATCACTGTTGAAAGTAACTGAAAGAATGAAGCTAATTTAATTGACCTTTTTTTGTCAGAATGTGGACAGTTCCTTGTGGCTTTCCTTTTTTACGTAATCTGAATGTAATGGTGCGGGGGGATTACTGCGTTTCCTGTGTGGTTTGATGTTGAACGGGGACGATGTGTAGAATGGCAGGTATGTGATATCCATCACCCCTCATTGTCTCTGCTTGAGAAAACGAGCATGCGTTGCTCCTCTCTAATGGTGCATGCATGCCCTTCTACACCCTGCCCCCCCCCCCCCCCCAAAAAAAAACCCACCCCCCTCTCCTGTGCTGGGTGGAACATGCTGTACCTCTCTGGAGCGCTGGGCTGTTTCAGCCCACGCACACTCTCCTGTCCAAGTGATGGTCAAGGCTATCACTCCTCCACAAGCATGCACATGCATTCACACCTCTCAAGCACCATCCATGAAATGCATCTCCCCTCCAGCCATGGTGAGGGCAAACAGAGCGTGTTGTGACTGTCTGCTTTTCTTGTTTCTGTCTGCTTCTCTTCCTGATTTCCAACATTTGGACGGTAACCACTCTGGCCCTGGAGCAAAACAGGAAGCTTCATGAGCTTTGTTTATTTATTTTTGTCTTTTTAAAAAAAATAAAAAAATAAAAACTTTCTCCTAGTGACCTGTAGACATTGGTCTCCCTCTCTACTACCCCCTCATCTCTCTCTCTATTTCTCTCTCTCTCTCTTTCTTTCTCTCTCTTTGTACATCACTCCATCACTCTCCTTCAAGGGGATGCAAGATGTGCATTTTGTTACAGCGGACAAGAAACTTCTGTACAATGCTCTTGTTAAGTGTGCAAATGTTAATGTGCTCAGGGACAGGTGTGATACAAAGTGGAGGACTCACTTTGGGGGTAATCAAAACTTGCTACCCTCATGGAGGGTCCTGTACAAGGGTCCTATCCCTAAAAGATCTGGTGACCTTCAGTAGCGTGTGCTGCACAGTGCCATGGCCACAAAGGCACACACACACACACGCGCGCACACACACACACACACACACACACCTGCACAGTGCCATGGCCACAAAGGGCTTTGTAGCAAAACTGAGGTCTGATGTTTCCCCCATGTGCAGGTTTTGTGATGTCCCTGATACAATTTTCCACTGTTTTTGTGACTGGTCACAATTGGTTTCCTTTTTTTATCTTTTGGAGGCAGTGTTTCAAGGATTAGGCTTTACCTTCTCGAAAGAACTTTTCATTTGCGGGGTCAAGTACTCCAAAGCCAAAAAAGATCTGTGCGGCTGCCTGAACTTTCTAATTGGTCAAGCAAAGCTGACCATTTGGAAAGGGAATCGATTGGGGGAGGAGGGGATATCTGTGAACTTAGTAGAAATGTTTAAAGGGTTAGTGGAGTCGAGGGTCAGAGTGGAATATGCCTTCTTCCACGTTACAAATAACCTTAGTTGGTTTGGACGTAAATGGTGTGTGGGTAAAGGCTTGATCCATTTTTCTGATGATGGAAGACCTTAAATGGTGAAACAACATTCTGTACCGCTGCTTTGCCGTGTGTATTAATGGGGATTGACTCATTGATCCATAGTATGGTTCAATAAAAGGGATTTTAAAAGTAAAAAAAAAGTCTCTCTTTCTCTCTTTTCTCTCTTTCTTTCTCTCTTTCTCTTTCTCTCTCTCTCTCTCTCCTCTCCTCTCCTCTCCTCTCCTCTCACTGTCTCATTTCTTTCACTTTCTGTGGGTGTTCAAAGGGTTCTGTGTTTCTCCTTGGGCCATCAGGTTTGCCCTCCACCCTGACCGGCCGCATGTTTCCTGTGTAAACATGGGAGGTTGCAGTGTGCCATGTCCTCCTCCCCTCTCCTCTCCTCTCCTCTCCTCTCCTCCGTTCCCTCCCTCCCTCCCACACACAGTGCATCTCTGTCTAGGGCGCAGGGCGCAGCCATCACTCCCATCTCATCAGCGCCTGCCTGGCTGGCGTGTCCGCGCTGATCAGAGGCCCTCATGCCGGCTGTGTTTACTGCAAACAGGCCCTCTGTTATTCCTTCCCATCACAAGGTGAACTCTGTGTGTGTGTGTGGGGGTGGGGTGGGGTGGGGGGTGCACGTGTGTGTGTGTGGAGTCGCGCACATGCATGTGGTTTTCTCCTTTCCTCCTCCTCATCAAGCAAACTGTGTGCACGGGGGCCTGAAGGAGCTTGTTGATACCTGTGCGAGGCATCGTGACTGGCCGCTGCCCACTCAAGTGTAATCAGATGGTGCTCACCAGGATTCTGTCTGTGGTCAAGTGGGCTGTTTTGTTTGTTGTGTTTGTTTTTTGTGTTCTTCTTGTAAGGTTTGGAACCTTGAGATATACAGATATCTAAGAGATTAATCTCAAATAGTAGTGCTACCCCAAACACCACACACACACACACCTCTGGTAGGCGCATGTTCATGACCTTGAGGGCAGAAACCGATTCTTCTATCCCTTCAGAACTCTAGTGCTCAATCCTAGTACTTTAATCCGTTGTCATAGTAAAAATATTCAGCTGCATGGTGCAGTTCCACCTTCAGCCTGACGGGGGTGCTCTCACTCAGCTCTCCAGTGTTACATATCCTCAGCCAACGAATGGATATCGACTACTCTAATTTTAATGATGGACAAAGTGAACCTGGTCTTAAGTCTAACTAGAGCTAATTTAAAAAATAGGCAAAGTTAATTTGCTAATTTAACACCATGGGTAAGACCTTAAGCACAAACATTGAATAGTCTGAGCTCTTTGACTGATGTCGCACCTTTGAAATTAGGGCTCTTAGTTTTAACAATGACTCCATACCTTTTGTGCTCCATGAGATTTTAGTTTAGAGACATTCAATTAAGTGGTAAACTTGATTTGTCCTCACTCCAAATCCTTCTATAATGTGTTCTAGGTTTGACAAATGGAATCAATGTTTAAGCAAGTTTTTTCTAAGTAAACCAGCTGCTCCTCAAAATTGTACTCACACAGTAACTTCTATAGGCATGGTTTGTACTCACACAGTAACTTCTATAGGCATGGTTTGTACTCACACAGTAACTGCTATAGGCATGGCTTGTACTCACACAGTAACTTCTATAGGCATGGTTTGTACACACAGTAACTTCTATAGGCATGGTTTGTACTCACACACAGTAACTTCTATAGGCATGGTTTGTACTCACACACAGTAACTTCTATAGGCATGGTTTGTACTCACACATAGTAACTTCTATAGGCATGGTGCCTAGTGCCTTAGTGTGGGCCCCTTCATTGAGTGCGATCCGACTTTGTGGTTTGTTCGTGTAGCCCTTGTTGCGCTCTTATGCCACTAGGGTCAAGAGCACATGAGGTTCTGAGGTGGCCGCTGCTATCTTTTAAGATGGGAGAAATCACTGAGCTGATTTATAAGAACATATGTTGCGAAGGTCTTTATATCTATATTTTCAAGACATGGAAAAGTGTGGAAATATACATCATATCAAATAAATAAAAAAAAAATACACATTTGTTAACAAGAAAAACTACAGAGTAGCATCCTTAAAGAAAAAACAATCAGTTTGAACATCTAGGAGGCAAAACTGGAATGGAAGGGACAAGCACCCTGCGCGCTCTTTGTCTAGTGTATGTGAATCTGTATGCTGTTGTGGTTGGCTTTGATTTCATTGCATTGCGTAACTGAAATGTGACGTGATAATGGGCATAAAGGTTGGATGAGTGATAGTCATCGGTCTTGTGGAGCCTCAAAAAAGGCCTGATTACAGGTGTTCAGATGGGGACCATGGGGAGGGGGAGGGGACTGGAGCCTGGTCTTCCATCAGGCCTGACCTCATGTTCTTTGGTCGTTGGGCGGATTTCAGATCAAGTAGCCGTTTCTGACCTGAGGACCCATGCAGGTGTTCTTCTGGATGACCTACATTGTGGTGTGCGTGTGTGTGCGTGTGTGTGTGTGTGTGTGTGTGTGTGTGCGTGCGTGTGCGTGCGCGTGTGTGTGTGTGTGTGTGTGCGCGTGTGTGTGTCTGTTGGGGGAAACTGTGCCAAGAGACACACTGTGTGCTTGATCCACACTCTACTGTCATGGTTGCTCTGGAATGCTGGGAGTTCAGCTCGGCCCTTTCACAGGCATGTCTGGACAGGATTCCCACTCCCTTTCTCGCTTTTTACTTGCGCTTCTCCCCTTTTCAGAGCATCTCACTCACTCCTTTCTCTCTCTCTCCCCTCTCTCTTTCTCTCTCTCTTTCTCTTCTCTCTCTCTCTCGCGTGACAGGGTGAGGCGGGAGTTGAGCTTGTTGGTACAGGCAGACCTTCCCGTCAGGAATGCAGGGCATGGTGGTGAGGCCTGCTGTAACAGCGGCTGTCTTGCAGCAGTCCTGAAGGAGAGAAAGGGAGAGGTGGAGAGATGGGGAGTTGGAGGAAGAGAAAGAGCGATGTTCTCTTTAATCAAGCAAATTTGTTAATGTGGTAGTTATGACTATGACCGGGAGTATAGAGGACTAGTCCGGCAGGGAAAATGCAATTGCTGTGAAATATGAATGGCTAGTTGCACGATGTCCAAGCTGTGACTGCTTGGTCTGTCTGACGTTGTATGTGGACTGGGATTGCCTCCTAAATTGCTGAAATTAGGTTTGGGGGTCACTCTTGGCACTGCAAATAAATCCCTCTATTCTCATTGGTAGTTTTGAGTTCATTCCTGATCATCATAGGCTGTGTGCTCTAGAAGCGTCTACCTCATGACCTCGCTGAACCCTTAAATCAAATAGATGATTCATTTGGTGTATTCCGGTTCAGATTGGGGACTCGTGACCATCTGATTGGTTATTGTCGCTGTGACCCATGCCAGTCCGTGGCAGTGACGCTTGATCTTTTGGGCGGGCCTCCCCTGTTGCCGGGGTTCAGGTTTGTCTGCAGCCCATGAGGCGGCCGTTGGCCGTTGGAATTTGCGTTGTTTTTATTGCACTATAGGAGGGGAATACCCACCGGACTTTCCTCCCCAACCAGTTCAGTCAGACGGCAAACAGTAGTTTTAAATGCTCTGCTATGGACAAGAAAGCAAATACATACAAGCGAATACATAGTTTAAATGCTCTGCTATGGACAAGAAAGCAAATACATAGTTTACTAACTAAAAGTACTCTAAAGTAGTTTGTTTGGACTGAAAAACTATGTTATTATTGTGTAATATTGATAATATGTTGATGTTTTAAATAGAAGTGGACACTAACAGGCACCAACGGTGTTTACTTTGCTTCACCAGGAAACGAAAGTCTGGAAATAATTAATGATTCAGCTAGGAACGGTCGTCAGTGTCTATTTTATATCAGGCTGATGGTGGGCTTTCTAAAAGGTCTACTGAGTGAAGTTCAAGAAAAGCCTTGCTTGTTGTGCATGTGTGTTGCTTTTGTCAGTGTTCCTGCATCTTCAGTACTTCATGAAGATTGCTCAACAGAGGACTCTTGAAGGTCACGAATCAATGTAACAATCGTCACAAGGTGTTGACATCATTGTCATCAGACAGCCCTACAAATGCCCCCCCCCCCCCCCATCCAAATTCTTAAATTTCTGAGTGTCCCTGCCTCAGGACCTCCAGATAGACCACAAAGAGCTGGCAGAGCCTGCGAGACATTTTACCAAATTAAGTCATGAATGAAGAATCCTATACCTTTGTTACGTGTTCATATTTCAGGGCAGGCAAGGCAGTTGATTTCTCAGAAGCCATGAATGCTCATGAAACAGTCACTGTTGGGAAGACCCCAGTGGATGTGAGTGATGCAACAGTGTGTGGGTCGGGGCTTGTGGTGGGGTGATATGTGTTTTGGGTCGGATGAGAGCGCTGCTCTACCATGCTGCTCAGCAAGACTTGGGGACTGTGGTACTGGTTTCATCGTGTGTGTGTGTGTGTGTGTGTGTGACTGTACGACCATTGCGTGAGCCACCGTCGAGACACTGGAAGACAGGTCAGAGGGTGTGTCACCACAGCCCATGCCATATTTTCCATGGACGTCATGATTGCACAACTAAACCAGTCTCTCTTTGACAATTAGGCCCTGCATGCATGTTTGGAGATTTCCATGCTGATTTGCTATTTCCTCAGCTAAGTAATTCCACACTCTCAGAACCAGCCCTGGCATCCCAGAGTGATCAGATCAGTTTGGTGAATTTGTGACCGACAAACCTGGAATGCTGTTGAAAACCAGAATGAAAGGGTGTTACTAGATTTAAAGAGTTCCATGAAGCATGAAGACCTCTTTTTGTGCTTTATCAGCCATGAAATACCTGCAGGGTGTTGCCTAAACAATGTCCAGTGAGGGAGAGCTCGCCTTTTTCTCCTAGTGTAAAAGTACTCGTAACACCTCCATTTATCACCCATTTCGTTCGAAAATTCTAAAACAACGATGTTCTTTAATACTTCAAAATAACATTTGATAAATTTACCTTACATTTTGCAGTAGCCATAGGTGTGTAGATTTGAACAAAATCTGGTTTGGTTCTTACTGGCGCTTTTACTGCCTGAAATATCCAATTTTGTTTACCACGCTCGGAGGTTACTGCTGGCCTTGTGGGTCGTCTACTTCCACCCTTTCAATGGCACATGAACGGTTAGACTGATAATTCTCGTCGCTACTTCAAAATTCCACTGGAGCTCCAAGCGAATTTGTACATGCAGCCTTACAAGACTTTTTATACTTTTTATAGCTCTTCGAGTCACGTAAAATGTCATTTTTGGTACATAGCTAATTTAGATACACTTATGGTGTGGGTGCTTGTGTTCCTTTAGGAATCCGCCGTCTTGGTTTTTATGGAAATGAATAGCAAGTGACACATACACGTAAGAGGATGGAAACACGGCACTGGTGGTGATAGGGAGCTATCCGATAGTACTAGTAGCAGTTTAGAATTAGTTTAGAATTCAAACTTTGAACACCATTATCTCCAAAGGTTTAAGATGCTCTCTACCAGTTTCATAAAATTTTAATTGGTTCACCATGAAAAGTAAAGAAAAATCCGCACACTCAAGTCTTTGCAAACAGGTTTTTACTATATGTGCAAGCTTTCGGTCAGATGACCTTCTTCAGGCAGAGTAAAGCACATTAAGTGAAACCGTGCATGAGGTTACATATTATCATTGATACATGTCAGTTTCAGTGCATTCTAGGAATTGTAGTCTTTTACAGAGTCATGACATCCAAAAAAGCATAATGGGAAATGCAGTCCATAGATAGACAATGAAGCTTATCTAAAAACAGGAAACGAGAAACAAGAAACAAATCAATGCAATGAACACATCAGGCTTCAGCCGTCATAAAAACAAAGCATAAAACACATTTCATTGTTTATAGGAATACACTCATCGAAATCCTCATTTAGGCCCAAAGGTTGTAATGTCTCCAAAGTATGGATCCAAAAAAGCTCTCGTTGGCAGAGCTTTCTGTCAACAGGTTTAAGATGCTCTCTACCAGTTTCGTAAAATTTTAATTGGTTCACCCATAAAAGACAACTTGAAGTCTGGTAGTAGATTGATGACCCTGTCAGTTGAATGGTGCTGTGTGTTTGCCAAGTGTACTTGTCAGTGTGTGTGCGTGCGCGCGCGCGCCTGTGTTTGTGTGCGCGTGCCTTAGGGTGCATCATTTGCCCCAATTTTGGAAATTCAACTTGTACCCAATTTTAAAATGTGACAATACTAATGAAAAGAAAATGTGTAGAATATTAGCTGGATTGAATAGTATCTAAGGGGTCCACCAAGCCTCTAAAGTTGCTTCTTAGCAGAGCCTGTATCCCCGCTCTGGAAAAATCAGTTTTTCATAAATAACTTCCAAAATAATGCATTTAGGCATACAGTGTCAATGAAAGTTGAATATAAATGTGGCTATTGCGCATCTTTTGGTACCAGTCTGATATCTCTAGCTTCATTGGTTTCTAAAATATTGCATTATTCCCCTATTTTTAGCGTTTCTTTGTCCCAATATCTATAAAAAGCAGATGTGAAGGTAGTCCAGTCATGGTCTTATATGAAAATCCTTTTTTTTTCCATATTAATATAAATATAAGTATACGTATATACTCTTTTGATCTCGTGAGGGAAATTTGGTCTCTGCATTTATCCCAATCCGTGAATTAGTGAAACACACTCAGCACACAGTGAACACACAGTGAGCTGAAGCACACACTAATCCCGGTGCAGTGAGCTGCCTGCTACAACAGCGGCGCTCGGGGAGCAGTGAAGGGTTACAGTAGGTGCCTTGCTCAAGTGCACTTCAGCCGTGCCTACTGGTCGGGGTTTGAACCGGCAGCCCTCCGGTTACAAGTCCGAAGCGCTACAAAGAACACACACTCTTTACATGTTTTCCTTCCTCTTCCTCAGGTTTGGTGTTTTCTTTCTGTCTGCTTCCACCACCTGCAGAACATTCTGGTAATGTTCTTCTCCTCTTGCAGAGCCTATGTAGTCTGTGCTGAGCTTCACATTACGCTCTGCGCTGTCATTGACCACATGCATGGACTCTTAGTGAATCAAGGCCTCATCTTGGTGGTTGCAGTGTTCAGTGGCTGTTGACGCATCATGGAACGACCTGGAGTTCTTCAAGAATTTGCTTCGATATTCACATGTTTCAGCAGTGATCTCCAAGAGTGCAATGAAGGCCTTTGAGAGACACCAGTGGTACTTCAGCACAAGAAATCCCTGGCACCAGCTTGCTTGCTTTCAAACCATCTACCTCCTGCACATGTCCAAATGACAGATATGGCTCAGGTTTCGGCAAGCCCAAATTTCCAGGAAAGATAACCCAAATAACGACACTAGCAAACCTGGGACCTGATTTGTGGTATATCTTTCATCTTCTGCAGCTGGACCCTGCTTTCCTCACCACTGACATCTCAACCTGGCCTGCTCACCCAGCCTACAAGGAGGCCTTGATTCACTTGGAGTCCATGAATGTGGTCAATGACAGGGTAATGTGAAGCTCAGACTACATAGGCTCTGCAAGAGGCGAAGAACATTACCAGAATGTTCTGCAGGTGGTGGAAGCAGACAGAGAGAAAACAAACCTGAGGAAGGGAAACATGTAAAGAGTATGTGCTCTTTGATGTTAAAACATCAACATCATATGGTGGTTAGTTATTAAGATGTATGTACTGTATGTTCTATCTATTCATGGATTACCCATTTGCTCAGTCATATAATATGTTTGTAGGAGGTTTACAGTTTGTCTTACACTTTGAAATGTAAGGTGTTCATGGTTCTAGAATAGGGTAATGTTAGTTAATGGAATATAATTTAAGATTTTATTGATAACTTACTTTCATGCTGTTATTATGAAAAATCCATGTGAAATGACAACTGCCATATCTCAGGAAGTAATAAAGATAGAGACACACAGCTGGCACCAAATGATGCGCAATGTACATATTTATATTCAACTTTCTTTGACATTATAGGGCTAGATCTATTATTTTTGCCGTTATTTAAGAAAAAAATGATATTTGTATGTCCGTTGTTAGTTGGAAACTTCAGAGGCTCGGTGGACCCCTTAGATATCAATAGAATTTTATAAAATTTCTCATGGAAGTTTAATTTAGTTAGTGTAAAAAATCTATTCTAGGTACAGATTGATTTTCAAAAAAATTGAAAAAAGTGGGGCAAATGATGCACCCTAGCGTGCCTGTGTTTGTGCGTGCGCCTGTGTGTGTGTGTGTGTGTGTCTCCAGATACATCTGGTGGGTGAATGGCCCAGAGCTGAAGACTTTATGCACAGCAGCAATGTAGGGGTGCTATCCTACACAGCAGGCTGGATTGGCTCCATATGGCCCACTAACGTTACCCGACTGCCTCATACCACGTGCTTCAACCTGCGTCACACTCACATCAAATTCCTGTGCTCTGTTGCACGAGGCACACACTGGGCTCTGGTGTGGGTTAAATTTAGCTCTCACAGAGGGGGGGGGATCCTACCCCTCGACCCAACCTCACTCACCCCACCACCTCCGCCACCCCCCCCAACCCCCCCCAGTCCCCCAGTTTACCCAGTGAGAGGAACTGTTGGATTATCACCCCCCCCCCTTCATTTCCAGTACAGGTTGGCTGGATCTGGCTGAAAGTGGTGAGCCATCAGCCAGCTTTGTCCTGACAGGACTGACTGCGCTCTCTCTTGCACAGCATAAACAGTCAGGTAGTCAGTCTCCAGTGAACTTGAATCTCCAACCAGCCTACAGTCCCTTTTTTTAGATTATGTCAAGTTTCAGCCTGCCTCTCTGGTTTCATCTGCACCAGGGAATCCTTGCCCGATGGTGGTTCTTCTGGAGGCAAGGCTCATGACCGAGTTGTTGAGAATGTTGTTTCAGTTGTCGCGACATGCTCACGAGACTAAGCTGAAGCAGCTGAACTTGAATTACGGCATGATTCAAAAATGTAAAAAAGCCTCAATTATTGTAGGTGATGTCAGAGTGATTCTTTAGGCTACTTCTGTATACAATATTCAATGTGTTGCTAGAACAGGCTTATGATAAGTTACATGTTACAACAGTATTCTGTTTTTTTTAGTTAACCCTCCTGTTATCCTTGGGGTCAATTTGACCCCAAGCAACGTTTAACATCATAAAATATATGGTTCACTTTTTTTTTTTTGCTTCATGTTTCATGACTTTTCCTCAATTGAAGGGTACAACAGAGTTAGCATGAAATTTGTTCAATAATATGTTTTCAATGTCCTGTACAAATATTTTGTACATTGATGTTCCTTGGGGTCAGTTTGACCCCAGCTGTATGAAACATAAGATACATGAATATTTGACACATTATGGATATTATTATTTGAATAGTATGGGAACATATTGTTATTATCATTATTACATACACAAGTACTTATTACATATAAGTCATTTTGGCAGGACTGTAAAAGTCAAAAGGGGAAGCAACAGCAAGCCTTTGGGCTGCTGACACTGGATGGGCAATATTGCCAGCCAGGATTCCAAGGTTCATAAAGGGGTGTGGAGGGGTGGGATTGTTTTGTAGGGCTTTTGATGGTGGTTATCACACTCTTGTTAAGTACCTGTCACAAAAAAACTGGGTAACAATATTAATTATAATCATTTTCTGAGTGTTTATTTAGCTGGGGTCAAATTGACCCCAAGGATAAAGAGTGTCGGTAAGGTTTGAGGATAACACAAGGGTTAAGTGAAGTATCCGGGGCAGCCGTGGCCCACTGGTTAGCACTCTGGACTTGTAACCGGAGGGTTGCCGGTTCGAGCCCCGGCCGCGGCTGAAGTGCCCTTGAGCAAGGCACCTAACCCCTCACTGCTCCCCGAGCGCCGCCATCGTAGTAGGCAGCTCACTGCGCCGGGATTAGTGTGTGCTTCACCTCACTGTGTGCTGTTTGTGTTTCACTAATTCACCGATTGGGTTAAAATGCAGAGACCAAATTTCCCTCACGGGATCAAAAAAGTATATACTATACTTATACTTAGTAGCTTAAATTTAAGTTCATGCTTACATTTTGTCTTAGATTTTTTCCGTAGTAGTAAAACACATTAATAGATGTCTCTTGCATGTGTTGTGCATTGACCTGCAAAAAAACACTATGTTGGATTTATTATGCAGCTCGGCTTTGCCTGAAGTTTTTGCCAGCACTCCGCCTCTGCTATCCTCTGATAGGCAGAAGGTGGTGCGAGGGGCGGAGTTTAATGGCAATACAACAGTAAGAAGTTCTGGTAATAAAATGAGTTGAAAGGCAAACCCCCTGGCAGACAGACAGTGAACAACTATAGGCTTCAGAAATTAACATCTATTCCGTCCTTTGTACTATTTCTATCAACGCATTTAACGGATTAGAAAAGTTTGAAGCTTTTCATTTAGCATCCCAGCTTGATGATTACTGTACAAGAATTTGAGTGAACACGGATATGCACGCTCAGAGAACCCAGAAAAACGGATTAAGTTGCAAAATGGTTCTTCAAACTGTAGGGAAAGTTTTGAGGTATGGTATCTGCTGTCCGCAAGCCTAGGCTACTACATATTTTGTGCTTTCTTTCATGTCTCGTGTCTGTCTCTGAGCAGCATGTGCTGTGTGTACATTGTGGAGGTGGAAGTTTCCACACGAGGACGTCTGGCTTTGGCAGAGATTTCATACGCAAGTTATTAGCCTACCTTTCTATTTCACGTAATGGAAGGAGGTGGGAAACGCAATGGCCCGGTATTCCATCGCTGCAGTGAAGCAGTTATAGTTGGGTTTTGTTATTACTAACAGTTGGGGAAACAATGTAACAGTTTGGGGTTACAACAGATGTGCATCCCCTCTCACCACTGCCATGCAAGCTTTGCCTGACCGTCCAAAACATTTCGAGGTTCAGTGGCAATGCGCTTTTGTGTAACTAGATCAGTATTCCGACATTATCAACATGTATTTTGCCAATGTCATTTTAGCCATTTGTTTCGTTACTGTTAGTAAATCCACGTTGATTAACGCAAATGGCTCTTTAGTCTCATGAGCGTTCTGTCTTTGGGGATTTTGATCCCGTGCATTCTGACCCTGGTTTCCGTGGCAGGACTGCCTTCATTTTTTTCGATGCTAAGTCAACAAGCCGCCAGCCACTCCAACACCTGAGCTTAGCAGTTACTCTCAGGCATCAGTCCTAATGATGGATCGGCATGCTGTCGGATTGGTAGTTTATAGAACGGCATGCCAAGTTAATTTAAGACCAAACAAAAGAAGCTCTTCTACAATTATTTTATCTTACAGAAGTATTAGCTCTGAGGCGTTTTATGTAGTCTCACCATTACATTTGATGTAATAATCACTATATTCTTGCTGCAGGTGACTAGGAAATGAGGGTGGTGGGGATGGGGTTAAACATTCATTACACATTCATAGCAGAAGGCGAATGGTTCACAGGTGGGGGTAGGAGACCAGATGCAGAGCAGCAGTCAGCTTGAAAGCCCCGGTGCCTGGTGAATACCAGTCTAAATGGAATCCCCTCACCAACCTGTCCTCTGTTGTGATGCTGATGAGCTTCCAGTTGACAAACACTGTGGTGGTCTACACTGCTCAAGGGGATTTTAATTGTGAATGGGGCCCTCTCTCACTCCAACTCTAGTGAGGGTTTTAGCCTGTAAGTCTCATTTGTTAAGGGGGCTCCAGGTTTGATAACAGGGTTTTGTTTTTTTAACTGTTGTTTATGACCAACTTGTGTTTTGATTTCCCTAGTACACTAGTAGTCTTGTTTGATCCAGAACATGAGTGCACCTGGTTTTGGTTTGGAAAGCTTGTGGTTATAACACCTGATGGAACTAAATAAACCCCAACCTCAGCTTTTGTTCGCTCATTTGACATATTGATCTACTCCATGCCAGCAGTGGCAGTAGAGAGCTGCAAAGGTGCATCAATACATCATCATTGGTTTGATACATTAGTTTATCTTACAAACAATGTATCACTTTTCAGATTGAAGAATCCTTCTCCCATTATAAACCACCTCATTATTAAATTTGAAGGTTACGCAGTCTGTGCATTGTATGGTCTGCATGACAGTCATGTTGTTTTTAGGCACTGGGATGTGGTTGTAACCTTGAGAGCTGGGTTTAGCTGTAGGTCAGCAGGTGTTGGCAGGTGTTGCATTTTTTCATGGTCAAGGAAGCATTGTTTCTGGCCCTCCATTTACCCTGCCCAGTGAGGGAAGATGAATATTGACAAATCTATTTGTTTAAGGATCAAGCACGCAGCACATTTCCTTGTGACTCTTATCTCTTTTGTGAACTGCCAAAGTGCCCCAAAAGTTTCCATTTAGTTTCCTTGCCTGACATTCCCCACCCAAACTTCCTCTTTTGTCCCATAATAACTGTAAAACTAACCTCAGAATGTTCCATTTTCTTTTTACTGTCAGATTACTACGTGTCAAAAGGATGGCATAAACTTTGAAAACCTATGTTAGTGTGGAACAATACGACAGTTAGACTGGTGTGTGTACACAGACCTAACTAGATGTAAGCTTATAGTTAAGATAGTATAAGATTTGGGCTGCCTCTGTGACACCCCTTGCATGAAACAAAACATTCCTAAACATTAACCCTGTGGAAACTGGAGAGCAAACCTCAAATGCACAGCTACATATCGATCTGGCCTTTTCAGTGGTTTTAAAGCCTTAAGGCCTATTCACACCAAGAACGATAACTATAACCATAACGATAAAAGCGTTCACACTGAACAACGATAAACAAAGTCTCTCCTTGTGTTAATGAATGTGACGGTTAAAATTCAATGGGTTCTGATTGGCTATTAGCATTTTATAGTTCTGAAAATCGCTCTGAAAGTGATCCCCAACGATATCGTTCTTCATGTCGTTATCGTTATAGTTTATGTGTGAACGTCGTCATTCATATTAACAAGAATGATATTTAATTATAGTTATCGTTATCGTTCTTGGCGTGAAGGGGCCTTTTAAAGGTGTGGGGTTTTGAGCATTCTAACATAAGATTCCGTTCCGCAACAATTCAAGGCTCTAAAATTTTATGATGAATTCAATCAAGTGTTCACTGTGTGCTCTGTGTGTTCACTAATTCAAAGATGGGATAAATGCAGAGACCAAATTTCGATATTGCGTCTTTTATGAAATATGTGCTCCCTCCACAGCACGGTGTTCAGTCACTCCTTGTAATGTTTTTGACCTGTCGTGGTCAGAGTCATCTTGTCTTAGTAGAAAGGTGGACTCATTGTCTGGCGAAAACACACCTGCTGCAATATATTTTTCTTCGACTTTTTCATTTCTCCCTTCAGCACCTGAGAAGTTGCCTGCAAAGTTTCTGGGAAGAGATCTAATGAGACCTGCCACCTAGTGATAAACCAACGAAAATAAATGACCTGATTTTGACCTGGCGTGCATGTCACTGATAGGCTAATCAGTGACTGATTCGAAACAAAGCGGCAACCAGTTAAGATCAAACGTCCAGATAAAATGTCCAGATCTTGCGTTTTCATGAGTTTTCGATCGTCATATATTTCCTTTCCATTCATCAGAGTTCCCAAAATCACATATAAGGTGTGTTAGAGTGTCTAGTTTCGTAAAAAAAAAAAAGCTAAAAACGTAATATTACGTTTTTGGCACTCAACGCATGGGAAGAAAAAAAACATAATATTACGTTTTTGGCACTCAATGAGTTAATTGCCTACGTACTTCCGCTTGATTTTCATCTCCCTCCACGACTCCTTGTAGAGGCGAAGCGTACCAAGGGGATGGCAAATGGCCAGGCTAAGGGATATTGCCTGTTTCCAAAAGAGGGAGACGTGTTGTAACCAGTAAGATTGAGCCCATCTTGTTTGCCCCGATGCTGCTGGATACAATTCCTCAGGTTGCAGATTGAAGTAATTGCTACCATATGGTACCACTCAGAATCCTGCCCTTCTCTCCTTCAGGCCAGTACGGGCAAGGCTTGCAATATTAGTCTGGTGGGAAGCCCCACATTCCTTGACGCTACTGAACTAAATGAGCAGTTGTTATTCCCCCTTCCATCATAATGTCAATAAATATTTCCTCCTTGTAGCACAAGAGATTGTGTCACAAGTTAAAATGAACATGCTAATTCATTTTATTTATATCGTAGGGTGTTTTTAATGAAGGTTAAATGGTAAATGTCCTGTAATTTGTGTTTTCCATCCTGTTTGTCTGTTAGGCATTCCATTGAATCTCTGATGTCAAACCTGTTTAAGCTGCTCTGGAGTAAATATGCCAATGACTAGTTTCCTGGTGTACAGTGCATTGTCTTGCAGCCACAGATTGCTCAGTTCTTAAAGATTTAGAGAGAAAAAAAAAATTCTTAGATATTTGGGTGATTTGTTCTGTCTCCAAGTGAAGTGGTTTGGTCACAGTGAGGTATGGTTCTTCCATCCATAGCCAGTATGTTAGCCAGTGGCTCTCAGCATGTGCTCTGGTTCTGTCTGTTGTAGCCTGAGTAGGCCACTTTCTCAGCTACCTCTTTGTGAACCCCTTGAGTCTTCTGAGTGGATTATAATGGATTGTATTGGCAAAGGCATACCAGAAACTGAACTTGGAGCCAAGTATCGGATGCTCACAAACTCCATGATTATTGTTATTACTTATTTAAGCAGCTCTCCACGCCAAATGCCATAGCTGGAACACATTGTTTTATTTAGCCCTGCTCCCACTTAAAGTTCTCCAATTTAGTCATTTTCCAGGAAGCCCTTCTTTTGTAAATGGTGTGGTACAAGTCAAATTCTCAAGCCATTAGCCGGTTTATTTTCGGATAAAGAAAACTTCTCCGCTGCCAGCAGACCCCTCTCTCCCCCGCACAAATGCCCTCAGCGCCCCTGCTAACTTTGCAGAGATCTCTTTGCCATAAAAGGCATTGCTGCCCAAAGACCTGGCCAGAGAGCTGTAAGCTCTGGCTAAAACCACCGGTGTCTTTGGGCCAGGTGGATTTAACAGACGAAAAAAGAAAAACGCTGTAATGTTTTTTTGGTGGATGTTAGCATTTGGGCTCTCCAACAGCAAGTTTAGCTGCCAAGAGTGTGTTTATTGGAGCTGGCAGTGTTGGGGAAAGTGGAACTGATTACGTGGGGTCGTGAGAATTGCAGTGACGTAGCACATCTCTGCTGCAGTACACAGTCTTGACCTCTGCGGTCCGTATTAAATGACTGAGGATGATGCTGCATGAGTCTGGACACACTTTCACTGGCTGCACTCAGCTGCCATTTGCTCACACGGATCCTAATGCACCGCTTTAGGCAGTGCCAGTGCTGTTGGGTGGCAGTCCTGCAAGCAACTGCTCCTGAATCTTTGTCTTTTTTTTTTTGTTTTAGTTCATTCTGATTCTTAGAGTTGTGCGCAGGCTAACGGCTCTGTCCCCTCAGCTGTGCTGGTCAGTCAGCATTTGGTGCTTCTACACACACACACACACACACACACACACACACACACACACAGACAGACGTGTTCTCTTTATCTCTCTGTCTCTCTCTGGGCCTACAGCTGGCACTGGTCAGCTTCTCTTTCATGGCTCTGCCAGCTGGGCCTGACAGCTGTCGCACTTTTCCTTTCACACCAGGAAACGGCGGAGTCGAGGTGCTCTTCCCTGGCCTCTCCTGTCCTGCCCGTCCTCTCCTCACCTTCCCAACTATCTCATCCCCTTATCAAAACTGGTAAATTCAGTCTGACACACTCTGGAGTGTGAAGCTCTGAATAAATACACGATAATTCTGAATTTACGAACGGTTAAGTGTGCTTGGTGCGCTCGGAGTGGCAATTTACCAACGCACCCTAAATCCCAACAAGGCTATCCAGACCTGTCGCCACAGTCTTCAGAATTAGGTGAAGAACTTAAGCTTAATATGTGTTAGGTGTGAACCCTTTGAATTATTGTTTCGGTTCATGAAGAATTCTCATGCAGCCGATAGTTGCCTACCGTGGTCTGAGAGTTGCGTGCTTCCTGGTCTCTGCATACATCTTAGCCTTGCCAGCTTCCAGCATGTAAGAGCAAAAAAACCAAACAAAAAAAGGTTACACCGGAGCAGCTCTTTGTGCTGCTTGCTGCCGCTAAAAGAGTGTTAATGGCCCTTGGGTGTGAAGATAAGGCTGCTTCCTGACATTGGTAGATGGTGGGAATAGAAGTGTGTGTGTGTGTGTGTGTGTGTGTGTGTGTGTGTGTGTGTGTGTGTGTGTGTGTGTGTGTGGGGGGGGCAATAATAATGGACAATAAGGGCGTGGAGAGTAGAAGTAATCAGGGGAGGTTTTAGCGGAAATTAAATGAACACAATGAAGCTTTTGGGAGCATACGAGGTCCCTCGTCCTCAGACGAACCCGCCCTGTGCAGTCAGCCCACTGTAACTGCTGTGGGCAGACCCTCTTGTGTGTGGGCATACCCCGGCCAAATCTGTTGGCACAGCACAATTCTCAATGCCCCTTCTGGTGCAGCTGAAGTACAGCAGCCGAAAACCCAGGCACAGAAAAGTTTGACATCAAAAATTCTCGAGCGCTATTGTCTGTGGTTTGGTTTCCCATACCTAGTCCTAGACTAAAAGTTTTTTTTTCTTTTTCAAACCTCCATTGAAGTTCTCTTTTAGTCCAGGACTAATAGGCTTAATCTGCCTACAGGAAAACCGTCCGTATAGTCTCTGGTCGACATGTCCACCAAGAGCACAGGAGCCTGCGATGCTTCAGGTCACTGTCTGCCTTTGTCACTCTCCCTTCTCATGAAGTCATTAGATACTCTGCTCCCAGGGAGGGGGGGGGGCTGTAAGGTTTATGACTGGACTGCTATTCCCTTCACCACTGTAGCTGACCCTCTGAGATGTGTTGAATGTCACACGGGAAGCCGAAAGCTGTTTTAACACGGCCGCCGTAAATGCCATAGACCACGGCCTCCCATCTTAAATGACACCTCCTGTGTGTGTGAAGTTGGGTGCCCTCACGGTTGGATGCTGTGATCCTGGGATCTGACTTTAACCCCCTCCTCACCCTCTTCTTCTTCTCTCTCCATCTTTCAGGAAGTCGAAGACGAAGCCAAATGGGAAGAAGCCGCCGACGGAGGAGAAGAAGCACTACCTTGAGCCGGAGTACACGAAGGTGCGGGTGGTGGACTTCGACCTGAAGGAGTTGGTGGAGCTCCCGAGGGAGATTGACCTTAACGAATGGCTCGCCAGCAACAGTAAGATACCAACTCCTGTTCTTATTTGATTGCGTCTAGATCAGATGCAGGGCCTTCGTTGTGGTGAGCTTAGATGATTCAACACAAAGGAGTTGAGTGTGAGGGTGTTGGTAGTGTTATGGAGTGTGAAAGGTTTTATGGTGTAATTATAATCCGTATAATCCATAAATTGGCTAAGATGAATTGATTCTGTGGCCAGGGAAACCATAAAAAGCAAGAACCGTTCAAGAATTGTTGTTATACGTGTATCTGATCTGTTTCTGTTCACATTCTTGATGAATGAAGAATAAACGCTTGTGTCTCTCTCCTCCCTCCCTCCCTCCCTCCCTCCATGTGTCTCTGGTTTCTCCTCCGTCTGTCCTCCATCACAGCGACAACTTTCTTCAATCTCATCAACCTGCAGTATAGTACAGTCTCAGAGTTCTGCACTGGGGACACATGCCAGGCTATGACGGCAGCATGCAATACGTGAGTATCCGGGAGCCTCACACACACACAGATGCTCTTTCTCTCTCTCTTTCTCTTTCTCTCTCTCTTTCTCTTTCTCTCTCTCTCTCTCTCTCTCTCTCCATCTATCTATCTCTCCCCCTCTCCCTCTATCTATCTATCTCTCTCCCTCCCCCTCCCTCCATCTCTCTCTCTCTCTCTCCCTTCCTCTCCCTCCATCTCTCCCCCTCTCCCTCCATCTATCTCCCCCCCCCTCTCTCTCCCACCCTCTCCCTCCCTCCCTCCATCTCTCTCTCTCTCTCTCTCTCTCTCTCTCTCTCTCCCTCCCCCTCCCTCCATCTCTCTCCCTCTCCCTCCCTCCCTCGATCCCCCCCTCTCTCCCTCCATCTCTCTCTCTCTCTTTCTCTCTCCCACTCCCTTCTCTCTTTATTTCTTACTTTCTTTCTCTCTCTCATTGTCAGTGTTTACCTGTGTGTGACCTCTGGTCCACTCAGTGCGGAGTTGGGCTAGTCTATGTACCTTTTGCTGACTAGTTGGACAATGCCGCCCTTCTCGACAGGAGATAAGACGCCTGCAGTTGCAGAGGCATCTGGGTCAATGCCCCCTTTGCGAACGTAACCTGGAATGCACCACTCTGTATTCTACTGACACACATTCTGTTTGTGGCATTTCCTTTTCTTTTTTTCATTTTTTTTTTCACTGTAATTTACAGTATGTGTCGTCACTGATTCCTGTGGTGCGTTCACAGGGAGGAGTGACAGGAAGCTTAAAGTGATTAGTGGCAACTTCTGCTTAAGGCAGAAATGTAATCTATGTGTTGACAACCCTTACATTTTGAGATGCCTGTTTGAACCTATTTTTTACAGTCTATGGTTTGAACATGTTAAGAAAAGCCCCCCCCCCCCTCCACTCCGCTACAGACCTAGGGTCGCTCTACAACTAGTTCACCCTGTTTGAGTGAGAGCTTATTTGTTTTTTTTCCCCTGTTAACGTTTGAATCTTTGTAGTTTGACCTTGAAAAACCAGATAATCGGCTGTATACTCTAGTCTTGACAAACACAAGAACAGTCATCGTGACAGTGACTCACTCGGTAGGTGAACAATCTAAATTGGAGCAGGAACTCAGTTTATTTAAATGTGTAAAAACATCACCTGGTGGCCCGTGCAGATTTCTGTAATTTTCCACTCCGTCATATATTGTTGTTAAATCTCGAGGAAATAACTTCCTTTCAATAATGTGCCTATGAACTTGCCAATTTATCTTGTATACCATTTGGAATCTCACAAAAACCCAAGTGACCAAAGTTCATATTGTAGTTTTATATTTTGAAATTGTGGAATGTGTAATATGATGACTGACTGTTTGTCCTGATGGCAAAAAATATTTCCTTACTATATAAAATATTCTCAGTTCATTCCAGATGAAAGCTCCTGATGACAGGTTGATCTGCTAAAAATCATTACGCAGATTTTTCTTCTCAGGTCACTTGGTTAGAGTTAGAATGTGGCCCTGCGGTCAGACCTTGTGTAACTGTTCGTGTTCACAGTGGTCAGTGGGTCTCCCGCTGCAAGGCCAGTTTATGCATACGGCCTACATTCCACAGGATTTGTGGTGTCTGAAGCCCCATGGCCTGCCCCTGCTCCGAGAATGCAGACCTTGCCCTTAAACTAGGCAATGAGAGTTATCGCAACACCGCACACTTCCCTGCCCAAAAGGGGGGGGGGGGGGGCTCACCTATTAAAGGGGTTAATCCCCACAAAAATGTTTACGCCTGGAATGCCACGAGATGTTTGTGTCAGTAAAGTGTTTTGACGTGCTAGTCAACGCTTTCTGGTGTGCCAGCCAACTTGAAAGAAACATTGAAATTAGAGTTCTCAATAAAGAGGCAAGGTTTCTGGCCGCTCCAATTAAAATGTGTAGTAATATAGAAAAGACGGCAATCAGACGGCATTAACCTTTTTGACCTAATGGGAACTTTTTGTGCCTTTCAGAATATTCTTCTGGCATGATGAAAAGGGTAAGAAGATTAAATGCACAGCTCCCCAGTACGTTGACTTCGTCATGAGTTTGGTTCAGAAACTGGTGACCGATGAAGACATATTCCCTACAAAATATGGTGAGTTGATGAGCTTGTTCCCTGCAGTTCACTCAGCAGTATAGCATGTATCTATCCAAGAGTCAGGTTTGCATCCATGAATATTCAATATGCCTCTAGTGCCCTCTAGTGTGCAATAGTGGGAGGTTACAGGTTTTCACTGCAGAGTTCACCCTTGACATAGGGAAGCCTTTCCATACATGCATTATCAGAACGCTTCAATTCTAGTTGTGGAAAACTCTTGGTTACATTTAGAAATGGTTCTGTCTTCAATAAATATTGACATTAACATTTTTATACAAATAATTATGTCATAACTATTATTTCACAATTTTTTTGTGCTGCAATTTGTCTGTGATAATTATTGTTGTGGGATGTGTGTCATCTTTGTGCCTTATAGCTACAGCAGTTCTAGATACAGCTTTCCTGTAAGAGTCTGGTTTCTACTCTTGTTAGTGTTTTATACAAAAATAAATATCCCATCACACCTAACCCTGTGTGTGTGTGTGTCTCTCCATTGCAGGTAAGGAGTTCCCCAACTCGTTTGAGTCACTAGTGAAGAAGATCTGCCGGTTCCTGTTCCACGTGCTGGCACACATCTACTGGGCGCACTTTAAAGAGACGGTGCTGCTGGACCTGCAGGGTCATCTGAACACTCTCTACGCACATTTCATCGTCTTCGTCCGGGAGTTTAACCTGGTCGACCCCAAGGAGACCTGCATCATGGACGACCTGGCGGAGGTCGTGTGTACCCCACCGCCCCCCTCTGCACAGAACCATGTCACGGAGAGATGAGTGCTCCCGGGGTGGGACCTTTACCCCAGCTAGGAACAGGACAAGAGCCTCAAACAACCCAACTCACCCCACCCCACACACACACACACACACACACACACACACACACACACACACACACACACACATATATATACCGGTATATATATATATATATATATATATATACATATTCACACACACACACACATACGCACCCCAACCCCATCTCACTCTAGCCCAAAGGCCTGGATGCCTTTAAGGGGCTCAGAGACCTCACACACATACACACACGCACGCATTCCCGCACTCCCTGGTCATTCTTGCATTGGAGTGGTCTGAGGATTCGGTGTGGGATGTGGGGTGGGAAGGGGAGGGGATTTGAGCTGAAGGGGAGTTGACTGGTTTGAACTCCATCCCTGGGCTGTGCCCCCCCTCCACTTGTCACCATTGCAGATAAAACTAGGAGAGGTGTGTATTTTGTTTTTATTGTTTTGCTTTTATTTCGTTCGATTTTTTGTTTGTGGTTTTTAAGATTTGATTTTAATCTCGGAGGCTGTTTTTTTGTTTTTGTTTTGGAGGGGTCATGTTCCCTTCCCCTCTTCACTGGCTTACTATAACTGTAGTGGTGCTGTTTCACTGTTTTACTGAAGATGGTGTGCACAGCCCAAACTTATAATAGCCACTAGCTCCCCCTTGTGGTGGGAAGACTGTAGGGAGCAGGTGCTTCTCCCGTCCATCCAGTGGCTCAGCCTAGAAGCATGGTGCGCTGATGTCTAACGTGTGTTATAGAATTTAAACTGTCTGATGCCTGGGATGATCAAAGCGTCTCTACTCAGGACCTGAGAGAACATGTCACTGCTGCCAGAGAGATAATGGTCTCTCTCTTTCTTTATCTCTCTCTTTCTTTATCTTTATCTCTCTCTCTCTCTCTCTCTCTTACATTCTACAACATTTGCAATACCTTATTCTGCATTAATTGTATAGTACTGAATTCAAAAGTCTACCTGACCCTCTTCATATAGAACTCTTTACATACTCTGTATTGGGTGCACACACACACACACACACACACACACACACACACACACACACACACATGCCAAGACAGGCTGAGGGGAGGAATACAAACAGCATCAACAAGGTCATAGGGAATATAATACGCATACATATTTAATATTTCAGGATAAATGGCGAGCATGGGCCTTGGCCCCCTGGAGACCTGAGAAGCACAGGGAGCAGAGGGAAGGGGTGGGCGTTGCTGCTGGGGTGGGGGTGGATGGCCCAGTTGTAGCTGTGCTTAGGGGCCTGCAGGGACAAGGACATGGCAGGTGTCTGCTAGCCTACTAAGGTAGATGTCTGCTGGAGTCGGAAGCCAGAGCGTCACTGGTGGCGATCAATTGATGTGCTAATTGCATCACACCGAGGATTCCAAATGCCTCCAATATAATAGCCCTTTGTTTTTTTTAAACTTTTGCTTTCTGTTCATTTCCCTGTTTTAAAGGATTTTCAAGAGAGGTCATGACAATGGCGCTGTGTGAGCATGTAAGATGCACATGTCATTGCAAGTTGGTTGTGTCAGAACTTTGCCTCTGTCAAAAGGGGATTGGACTTGTATTTAATTTATTTTGGTCTTATTTGCAGGGTTCTTTAGTTCTGGCTTTCCTTTTATCTATTTTAATTATTATCTTAAGTTAAAAGCGATTTTAATATTTTAAGCTCTGCAAATTATAATCTAATAAAAGACAAAAATACCACTTGACTCCTGCAGCATTTTTCTCAGATATGAACATCTATTGTGATTTTATTTGGACCAACTGTCAACTTTTCAATGCACCATGTGTCTTGGATAACTTCAATTAGCTATTGTAATGGGATTACAATTCACTTTCCCATGTTTTGGACCATGTTTTTGTCAGAGGGGTGATTCTGTGCCAAACATGTGCCAAAGCATTAGCCTGGCGAGCCAGACCCACATTTACATGTAGGGTCTGGACACTCACCGTTCGCAGTGCTCAGTCCGAGGGGCGGGATAATCAGTTGTCTTTCAAATTCCCTCTGCATGCAATAGGACAGCGGCAGCGCTATGAGTCCCATGCGTTTCCCACCAGCGGAGCTAGTTGGCTAGTTCAAACGTTTGCCAACTTAATAAAAGCTTAACTCGTGTCACACTGTTCGCCAACAGCAACATCCATCTTATTTGTTTTCAAGTAGCAGGGAATTCAAGCCAAACCGTTGCAACTCTGCCATCAATCATTATGTTAAGCCCACCTACCGACTCTATACACGATTTCATTGGCCCGACGAAGTCTGGAGATCTGGAGCTCACAAGCCAACGGAGAGTTGCTAGACTAGCCCTGGCTGCCGCTAGGGGCGCGTCTAGATTTCTAGGCTACCAAAGCATGGCTGTTTAATGAGGTGAGACCTTGAAGTGTTAAGTAAAGAAAAGGACCATCATGGTCAGGTGCTTTCACTGATGTTTCACTGACAAGCTGTTGCAGCTGCTCAACACAAGTAAAACAAGCCACACAGGAAAATATAAATACTCATTCACATTTAATACTCCCTCCTTTAAATCTATGATCAACAAGGAAAATCACCACTTAGCCTCCGCAGGGCTTGTGGTGGTCTCCTACATATCTTCTACCCATGGCATTGCATATGTGCTTAAAGTCCTTTATAGTATCCTAAGAAGTGAATACATGCATTCAGTTCGACTTCAGGAAACATTCGGAAGACGGATGTAAGAACATCATCTCTTTAGTGCATTCAAGGTATGTTGGACACGCGCGTGAAACGTTGATATAAAATAGTTATTGCAAAATAAAGCTGTTTCTGTCAAGTAGCCTACACCTTATATTTCCGCCTGAGTGAGTAGGTCTGTACTTTGCACAGTTGACTGTGCCTGGTCCTCCTCTTGGCCCGTTGATTGTTGAGCTGGGTTGTCCTGACTGAGGCTGGACTGTTTGACGCGTCGTCTTCTTACAGACGCCTTGGGATGAGTGGACTCCTGGAGTTTAAAAAGCGCCATACCTCCCCCCTCCTCAAGCTGTTTCGCACTGCAGACCGGAGTAGGTACTTTAGCTGTGTTCCCAAATTTTGAGTAGTCCACCGAATAAATCCCATCCTCCTCATTCACTGCGGGCACAAAGCGTTTCCCCCACAAAATCTCGTCGGACAGGTAAGACGTCCGGGCCTGGGTCGTGATGCCCGTGGTTTCCACAACGCCCTCCAGCACGACTATTACTTCAATATTATCATTTTGTAAGTCAAACGCTGACAGTTCGTACAAAGGACTGTTTTTGTCAATTACATGGCTAATCACGAGTGGTGACACTAGGAAAATGCCATTCGTCCCAACAGGGTTGTCCATATGGATGTCTATCTGGTCCAAAGGAACGATCTCTCCCTCGTTGGTGGTAGTCTTCCTCACCACCTGCATTCTGACAGTCGCACTGATGATCATGCTCTTGCGGAGATCTCCGATGCGTACCATGAAGCACAATTTGCCATTGCGAAGACTAATCACCGCATGTTTGCTAAATATCAACGTCTCCGCACGTCTCTTGGCTTGGGCTGTTTTCATAAAAATGCAGCCAAGCATGATGGCGTTGATAACCAGTCCCACAATATTCTGAACCAGTAATATGATGATGGCTGACACACATTCGTCGGTGATCATTCGTCCACCGAAACCGATGGTCACCTGTACCTCGATGGAGAAGAGGAAGGCAGAGGAGAAAGAATGGATGTCTGTCACGCACGGAACGAAGTCTTCTTTTTGCTGGTCAAGGTCCCCATGCGCGAACGCTATAAGCCACCAGATCATGCCAAACAAAAACCAACTGCAAAGAAAGGACATTGTAAATATAACGAGTGTATGTAGCCATTTTAAATCGACCAATGTAGTAAAGACGTCCTGAAGAAATCGTCCTTGTTCGCGAATGTTCGTGTGGGCTACGTTGCAAGTTCCGTTCTTGGCGACGAAGCGAGCTTTTCTATGTACCGCTTTGAATTTTGGCTGCAAAACATCCTCCGCTAAACGAGTCAGCAAAAAATCATCGGGAATAAGTCCTTTCCTTGACAACATTGCTCTTCCATGCTATGGCACCAGCAACTCTTCTTCAGTGATTGGTCCCCTTCACGTACAGAATAGTCACACGGAATCCATTTGCTTTCATACACACGCACATCCAGGGCAAGTGTTATCATCTATTCTCAAAAACGATGTGCGCCTCTCACACCCCCGGCACTGAAGCAGCCGAAGTGAGCTCCAAGGATAGCATCCACTTTGGGCGCCCCAGCTGCCGACGCCAATCATTGCAATCGGATATTTCGTTCCTGGTCCTGCCACTGATCATTTGCCGAACAAGGCATTCCATTCCCATTCATTTAAGGGCACGCGTATGCCTGTGTCATAAACCAAAGATAGTTGTCTGGAGAGAGGAAACACTGCTCTATCCAATGCTGGGGGCTACCATGAACGGATAGTCTTATTCATCAGCATTAGCCCACTTTGCAACAGTCAGACAAACAACACGATTCACAGGCTATTTGGATCATTTTTAAACTAACAAAATAGGCTACCGGCAATAACATACAAATTGAAATTGAACTGCTCATGTCAATAAGTAACACTCGCAAAACCCAATAACATATTTGCATTCTAATGAGATAATAGGAATCTTGAATAGACAGTTCAGTTTGAGTTTCCCTTTAATGTGTTTGTGCTGTCCAAGTTGAATCAAAATTGGTCCACCTAATATTTGTCATTATTGCATACAGTTGACATAGCTCCTGTGGTATTTGTAATCCTGGCAGTATGATAGCTTTATCAAATCCAATGATGCGTCCAATGCATGTCAACACTTGTCCATAATAGTTACACCACTAGATAGCTATGCGCATACATTAGACTGTAAATGGAATTGCTGAATTTTTGCCAAGATTAGTATACATTATGACCCATATGACCATCTGTCAATATGAATATATGTCAAACATATCAGAATACTTGTAGATATATTTCATCTCCTCCCACTGGGAGTGTCCCCTAATGTTATTCAACAGACAGTACCCATTCTTAAAAAATATATGATTTAAAATGAAAATTACTTTTTTATTAATAAAGAAGTATAATCTTATTTACAAATATGATGCATGATAAAAAAAACAAAACAACGACAGCAAACAGAAACAGTAGTAGTCCATATGATGCAATTGCACTTTGAAGGTC
The DNA here is from genome assembly GCF_046254945.1 of Alosa pseudoharengus. Taxonomy (NCBI): domain Eukaryota; kingdom Metazoa; phylum Chordata; class Actinopteri; order Clupeiformes; family Clupeidae; genus Alosa; species Alosa pseudoharengus. The sequence goes on along the minus strand of NW_027468565.1, from coordinate 36,960,924 downwards.
CTTGATTCTGTCTTTGTCTTCCTCCTTGTTCTTATTTGTCTGCCTTGACAAACGAGGCAAAGACGCTGTCCTCCTGCTCGAGCAGGACCTCTGGCTTGTCATGCTCCAGAATGATTCCTCGTTTCATGACGATAACCAGGTCAGCTTTCAAGATCGTGTGTACGCGATGCTGCAGAGGATGCATCAAAGAGACACAAAATCAAAAGAAAATCTGTTTGTTACACATATCCAATTGCATGCTGTGCTCTCACACTCACACACACACACACACACAAAGACATACTGTACACACACACACACTTCAAACAAGATTCATTGATATTCTTGCAAATGTAGTTGTTTAGCAAAACAGTGATGTCCAACTATCACAGTATCGAGCAAGTTCTTGGGATTCTGACAACTCTCAGATGCTTGAGGAATGTGACTGGAATCGTAGTGAGCAGTGACTGCAGTTAATGTCAGAAGACAAAGTTGTATACTGTATAATTACAGCAATAATAATAGACTATGCAATGATATTGTCTATATTTGCGAATTGACTATCAAATTCGTAATACATTTTTTTCTTGAGTAGGCAATGTTGATCAAACATTGCAAGCTGATAAGCCAGTATGTGTTTGATACGTCTATGTTTTTTTTTGTTTTTATTAGATACCCACCGCTATGGTTACCACCGTCCTATCAGCGAAAGCTGTCATCACCACTTTCTGTAGAATGCTCTCCTGCAGCCAAGGAAACAAAGATATGGCTCATAATCACAGAACTACGTACAGTACATGGCAAATACTGTTTTTTTCAGAGATTCAGAGGTGTTTGCTCCATTAACCCGCCTGTAAGGCTGATGAGGCATATCCAGCTCCCACGCTTCACTGGTCCACAATGATCATGAGGGGTTCCTCTTTGTGACAAGCCACCCTGACTACGCATGGGCTTGGGTGTGCTGTGCCTGGGCAAAGTATTACTGTAATGGAGTGTTTTTCTGCCAGGGGACTTGCTGACTCGCTTACTGTAGCTATGTCTACTGTACAGAGGCATAGATGACTTACCATTAGGGCCGATTGATTATGGCATCAATCATCATGTCTATAGAGGTGTAGCTGGCTTACCATAGCCATGTCTATAGAGGTGTAGCTGGCTTACCATAGCCATGTCTATAGAGGTGTAGTTGGCTTACCATAGTGATGTCTATAGAGGTGTAGCTGGCTTACCATAGCCTTGTCTATAAAGGTGTAGCTGGCTTACCATAGTCATGTCTATAAAGGTGTAGCTGGCTTACCGTAGCCATGTCTATGGAGGCAGTGGCCTCATCCATGATAAGGATGCTGGTCTTTCGTACAAATGCTCGGGCCAGGCAGAAGAGCTGTCGCTGGCCCTGGCTGAAGTTCTCCCCACCCTCCGTCACTATAGCATCTGAAAAACACACAAACATCAGACACATGAGATAGATATTCCCACATTCCCACGTCTGTTTAACTCTTGTCTATACACTTCGCTGTCCATTCATCCATTATTTTGTTTCTTCGGGGTCTTGAAGAACTTCCAAATACCAAAGGCAGTCTTACTCTCCACTTGCCACTGAGCTCAGAAACATTAAGCATTTGTTCCATTTGAGCAGGCAGGAGAGTTATGCAAGGCAGTCTGGCATGGCACGGGAATGAGAATATGAATACATTATGACACTGCAGTCCACTTTAAAAGGAGATAGGCTACACTGACCACTGTGCTTGAATTTCCCCTTGGGGATCAATAAAGTATCTATCTATCTATCTATCTATGCCTTAGAACGAATCTCAGACACATTACAAGAGAATGGTGGAGGCATGGACAAATAGTTCATAAAAATGATTTTTCTTTTTTGCTTGGTGTCTATTAAAAAAAGAACATAGAAGATGTGTACAAAAAAAGGAACCCTTCTGGTTGTTTTTGACACATACAAATACATTTGTTTATAAAGTTCTTACCAAGTCCCCCAGGCAAGGTTTTCACCACAGACTTGAGCTGGGCAATCTCCAGGGCCTCCCACAGCATACAGTCTGATGCCTTGTTCTCTGGGTCCAGGTTAAACCTACACAGAGAAGAGCCATTACAAGCTGACACTGACGATCGATTGCCATATCTCGGGACGACAGCTGGTAAATGACCAAATGTTCTATGGGTATAGAGTATACATTTTGTTTTGTTTTATTTTGTTTGATCTGTTCTCAAAAGAAGCTCAGTGATTTTGTCACAAGCACCGCTTGAAGTCAGAGGACACTTGAAGTCAGAGGTGACATTCTGCAATTTTGCACACCCCAAAAAACTTTCAATCTTTGCAAAAAGAACATTCTTGTTCACTCCAGAACTCCCTGTCCTGCCACTCTGATTTCTCATTATAAGCACGTGTGGAATAAGAGGATGTGCCGGGCCATCTGCTCCTCCTCCTCCTCCTCTTCCTCCTCCTCCTCCTCACCGTATGGTCCCGCTGAACAGGATGGGGTCCTGCAGGATGATGGAGAAACGGGAGCGCAGCATCTGCAGGGGCAGCTGTGCGATGTCAATCCCATCAATGATGATGCGTCCTGGGAAACGCAGAGGGGGATTTGATACGTCTGTGCGTGTGTGTGTGTGTTTGTGTGTGTGTGTGTGTGTGTGTAATAATTTGAAGCTGATATTACAGTCTATGAAATAACAATATGTGCAGTTCTCATTGTACCCTCGAATGTGTCCACCATGCGAAAGAAGGCCAGAGAAAAGGAGGACTTGCCACTCCCTGTTCTGCCACAGATCCCAACCTACGGAGGAAGCAGCACGGGGAGCATTAATATGGCACTTGTGCTCAGATAACATCCATCTGACTCATAGCCATGATACCATGGAACCCAAGATGGAGGTGGGGTGGGTGAACTCTAGATGTGTCCTTGAGAGAGTGTGCGACAAGGAATAACACATGAATAAATGCAAATGGCTCAAAAATTAAATGGTATGAGAGAGAGAGAGAGAGAGAGAGAGAGAGTGCGAGAAGGAATAACACATGAATAAATGCAAATGGCTCAAAAATTAAATGGTATGAGAGAGAGAGAGAGAGAGAGTCTCAGGTCTCAGCACATCTTGACAAGGAGAAGAGGAGTTGAAGGGCACTGGTATAGTGATGCTGTGGGTGTGGCACCTTCTGCCCAGGGTTGATGTGGGCGTTGACATTCTTGAGGACGGGCTTAAGGGTGCTGTCGTAACGCACGCTCAGGTTCTGGATCTGAATCTCCCCCTGCTGGGGCCAGCCGTCAGGCACCTGAGACGCCGCTGCTCACCCACAGAGAGGAGAGGAGAGAGAGAGAGAGAAAGAGAGAGGAGAGGAGAGAGAGAGGAGAGAAAGAGAGAGAAAGAGAGAGGAGACGAGAGAGAGAGGAAAGAGAGAGACAAAGATAAATAAAAAAAAATCAGGAAAAATAAAAGGAAGAGGTGGGAGAGAAACAGAGACAGAGAGGGAGATATAATGATGGAGGGAGAGAAGAGAACAAAAAGAATAAAAAGAAAGTTAGTTAGTTACCAGGGGTGACTTTTTTAGAATGACAAAACCCACCAAGCCCACCTGTCTCAGAAGTAAACAGGAAGTGAGGTGGCAGTTGTGTCACTCACACATGAGGCCCTCGTAGCTCTCCGGCTCCGTCTTCAGCAGGGCACTGATCCTCCTGACCGAGCCCATCTGCACCTCCATGTCCGCCAGGTTGCGCACCATCCAGTTCAGGTAATTAGACACCTGATCAACAAGCAGCTTTCATTTAGCTGGCCGAAGGAGCATGTCTGAATGAAAACAGCTGGGCGAAGTACACGTCTTAACTGATCCCCTGAAATATTTATATGATGAGCTATCGATCGGAATTAAATATACTCTTCAATTATTCACATCATGCCATCACTCCAGGAATGGCTACCACTGAAAGCTATACCACAACTGGGAACATGCATGACTTGGTCATCTGATAGCCACTTGTGCAAGGCACCTGTGGCATCGAGGGTGTTGGCAGACTGAGAAGAACATTATTCCTCAATATTACCAACCATTCAGAAGCCTGAATTCCAGTACCTGTACTATGTTTTGCATACTTTCCTTTAATTTTTTATACTTCACATTCTGTAGATGGACAAACTAAAAAGAAAATGTATTGATGACCCTGGGGCTCGCATCAAGGGGAATTAAACAAGCACCCAGGCACAGTGCAAACTGACGCTATGAAATGGGTATGAGTCAGAGCAGACCTGTGTATCTCTGTGACAGTCTGGAGTGATAGTGCAACAGAAAGTAACACACACACACACACACACACACACTCACACACACACACACTCACACACACAAACACACACTCACTCACACACACACACACACACACACACTTACCATAAGTGCATAGGTGAGGCCAAGTCCTACCAGCCCAGTGGACAGATGGTTGTATATGGAGTTTATGATGGAGGCCACAGCAGCTATAAGCACGATGCAGGCTCCAATGTACTCCTACGAGACAAGCAAGAACTCCCTCATCTAGTGCCGCTGTGAACGCCACTGAAGCACTTTCATCAAGCACACGTACTTGTGTGACACTCAACAAAGGCATTTTATTTTTCAGTGGAATGCCATTGTAATGAAGAACATATTTTCCGTGGTCAATGTAGCGATAATCCTCTAACTATGAAACAAGTCCTTAACACCTAATATTCTCCATTAGTGAAGGATCAATATCAGTCATTATAAAGACATTGCAAAGGCAAAGGGCTTCAATTTCAGTCCCCCTTGGCTTAATGAAGTCCAGGAGGCTCATTTTCAACCAGTGATGACACTCCGTCTCTCAGAGCTCTTTGCATTAAAATACTGCTCTGAACAGTAATTGACTGCCTGTGTAACTGCAAGGACGCAACCGTGTGCTGAATGGACATAACCATGTGCTGACCACACAGTAATGTCCATTACAGTGAGTAACTGTGTGATTACCATTCGAACTTCTAGCCAGCGATTGGCTGCGGTGAGGAAGAGAGAGGCAATGTTGTTGGCATCAGTAAACTCCAATAGTTTGTGCCTGAATCTGGCCTCATATCTGCAAAAGGAAATACCACACTGTGACACAAAGTGAATGTGTGTGTGTGTGAGAAAGAGTGGTGTGGGTGTGTGTATGTCTGTCTGTCTGTCTGACATTTGCTCCAGATGCATGTGGGAAACAGTGAAGTGGATTCCAATGTAGGTCCGTCGAGTGTATATGTGTGTTATATAACGAGTCCTATTTCTCTGTCTGCAGTTGGAGGAGCTGACTGTGAGGGCGTGTGAGAGAGCAGCTCTGCAGTAGCCACGTCCCTGAGCTGACCTGAACGCGCGAATGGTGGTCAGACCTTCCACCGTCTCAGAGAAATGGGCCAGCAGAGGCAGCTGAGTAGAGTCCTCCAGCTGCTGCAGGTCTCTGAAACACACACACACACACACACACAGGGACACAAACACACACACACGCACGCACACACCCACAAACACATACACACACACATACACACACACACACACACAGGGACACAAACACACACACACGCACACACCCACAAACACACACACACACACACAGGGACACAAACACACACACACGCACGCACACACCCACAAACACATACACACACACATACACACACACAGGGACACAAACACACACACACGCACGCACGCACGCACGCACCCACAAACACATACACACACACATACACACACACACACACAGGGACACAAATACACACACACGCACACACCCACAAACACATACACACACACATACACACACACACACACAGGGACACAAACACACACACACGCACACACCCACAAACCCACAAACACACACACACACACACAGGGACACAAACACACACACACATACACACACACACACACACGCACACACACACACAGACACACAGGCGACATCCATTAGCACAGCACCCGTGGGACATAGCCAGAAACAGGAACACATGGTGCAATTTAGTCACTGAAAGACCGTAAAACCAGGGGCTCTCACTCAAACTACTACCAAACATTTTTGTTTAAACTCATCAAAGGGCATCATTGATTAGCCACACACACACACACACACACCTGATGTAGCTAGTTACAGTTTTTTCTGATTTCTTAAGCACATTTTTTGTAACAATGGCTTTTTTTGCAAAACTCTACACACAAATGGCAAAACCTCTCACCCAATCAGCAAAAGATTGTAGTTCTCTTGCAAAAGCTAACACACCTTGCTTAACTCTTCACACCTTCGTAAAAATGGTGTTTTCGTATCTAACAGTAAACACAAGCCATCACAATAGTAAGCACACAATGTGCCAACAACACACTGATGGTATGAATAAAAAACACATCTGGCTTTTGCTTTCTCTGTGCACAAGGTAGACTATGTCAGTTTGAGGTCATACTTTTGTCATAGTTCTGTAAACATACAGGGATCCAAACTTCAAGTATTACAGTAGTGTTTATTTACACACATCAAAACAAACACAAGTGTGTTTTTCCAAGTCAAAACACAAAATAGCATTTCACTGAGACAAAACAAATCAGTCTACATCGGGTCGTCTCTCTCAAAATTCTGTCTACATCACATGCAATGTCCTAGTCCAAGGCACCGGGAAAAATATATTCTGGAATGCCGTATCCAGGCCTGACATGACAATATCCCCACATGTAGACTGTTTTTTTGTCTGTAAAAGGGCTATTTCTTTCTCTTCTCACTCTTCCTGCTCACTCCATTGTACCCATTGTACATTACCTGTGGCTTATTTATAGTGCTTAGGCTGATTGCAGAGTGAACTAATTATCTAAAACAGTTTTCACATGAGAAAGTGTGCCAGAGAGTTGGCAAAATAGTGTAAATAATAGCCATTGTGCCTACAGTTGTGCAAAGTGTGTGTTACAAAATTGCAAACTGAGTGCAAAGCAGTGTTTGTGCTTTTAGTTTTGCGAACTCAGTGAGTGGTTTTGCCATTTGTCTGTAGAGTTTTGCAAAAAAAGCCATAGTTACAAAAAATGTGTTTAAGCATTCAGAAAAAACTGTAAAAGTGATCAAAGCGATTTTGCTGAATTTGGTCAGGTTTGCATATTGATGAGATTGGCTGGAGTTTTTCAGTGGAGGACTACATACTGCACATACATACATACATACTAAGCGCTTTCAGACATATGTGTAAGACTGGAGGTTCTGCTGATGTTAAACAGTGGGGCCGTATATCTGAACGACATAACCGACTATGGAAGTCCGAATTTAGCCGGTTGTTTTACTACTCCCCCCCCCCTAGTATTTCCTCCGGACATTATGTAAATGTGCTGTGTCTGAACGAAGCGTAGAACATGCGGTTAAAATTCACACCTAGTGAAAGGGCGTGTCGGTGACGTTTCTTTCGTGCGTCCATGTGGTTAAATCTGACTTTAATGCCAGTGTTATGATGGAGTGGCATAGTGCTGTCCAGAAAATCTTTGACCTGGAAAGATGCAGACATCACAGAGCTACTGTCCATGAGGGCAGACAGCATTGTGATAGAACACATGAAGGGAACGGCAAGAGACACGTTGATGTAGCCTACAACTGCATCGCAAGGCCAAACGAATTCAAAAGACCGAATCATCATAAGCAGAAGGCGCTGAAAAGGCAGTAGCCTACAGCGACGTCGTTGACGACAATAACAGGAGTATTTAATAAATTGTTTGCCAACACGGTCGGTTTTCTGTTCATTGATAGCCTCCTCATGACCTCACTGCTGAGCTGATATTTGTTGAGCATAAATATGCCTAGAGAAAATGAAAACGAAGAAAACCCAACTTTGTTCCAAGCTCCTTGCGTAAATGCAATAGACACATGGGGAGAGGATGCTTTTGGAAAAATATACCATGAAAAAACGAACCACTTTACTGTTATGTTAGTATTTTGTTTGTTGCTTAAAAACGTTGTATATGATGGCCTTGAAGTCTTAAGTTGGCCTACTGAATTGGCTGGTACCATAAAGTTTGTGCATGCTCTCTCCAACGCAAACCAGATTTGGGGTTCCATAGCCAAGTAATTCTGCTATATAACGTTGAAAACAGATAATGTGTTTATTCGAAGCACACATACAAATACTGTAGGTCAATTTCAAGTGCGCACTTACGTGAGTACTTCAAGTATTAGCCTACGCACAATAGATTTTTCTTCTTTAGCCTACATAATGCATACACTTTGTAATCAAACAGCAGCTGTGACAGCGGCCGCATATATTCTGCGTTATATCTCGCCTCTTGTGAACTCCACCCCTCACTCGACAACCACACGGAGATTCTGTAATGTGCGTGTATGTCATTCACACATAGGTCCGTATAAGGTCTGCAGGTTAGCATCATATCTGAATCATCCGAGGGGTAGGACCTCCGTTTGACAAACCTCCGCATATACTCCGGAGGTTATATCTGAAAGTGCTTACTGTAGCAGGACTGAGAACCCCTGGTTGTAAACCATTTAAAACGACGTCTGGATTATAATACTTTACTGATAGATAGATCACTTATTTAGGACTAATTATGTGGGACTTTATCAGGACGATGAGCTCGCGTGTATTCAAAATACTTGGAGTCCTGCTTACAGTAATAGTGTGTATATCATATAAACCCACAGACAAGACTTAAGTGGCTGTGCATGTTGGAGTTTGTTTGTGTAGATATCTCACCACCTGAGTCCAATTATGCATCTTTATTCTTTATGCATGACTTATTCAGCAGTTTCTTTCAACTCTGGTCCAAAATAGCAGTGTGAGCTTTTAGGCATTTTTTTTTACAGTATAAAAGATGCAGAAGGCAGACAAAAGAGAAAATGTAGGCCAACTAAAAAACTGGCACCCTTCCATTCATAAATGTGTGTGTGTGTGTGCGTGTGTGTGTTTTATGCATGTGTGCAAGTGTTCATGTGTGAGTCAGTGTGTGTGTGTGTGTGTGTGTGTGTGTTTTATGCATGTGTGCAAGTGTTCATGTGTGAAC
>NW_027468565.1:36874417-36946917 GCF_046254945.1 Alosa pseudoharengus | reverse complement strand
TGATACTGGATACTGGATGGACAAAATTATTATAATATATTTAGTTTACACTTGCTCTTTGCACTTGCTCTTTTAAATATAGTGTGTTTACTTACACCTGAAAGAATTCTGATGGAAAGGGGGGAAGAATGACAAATGAAGTTGTGAACAATGTGCTCACAAATGAGCATTTCATTGTTCTTGACAACCTTATCACACTATCCTCCATAATACTGATAACTACTGTGTCCTTTTTGCACAAGACTTTAATCAGCTAATCTAAATCAACAGACCTTTGAACGTGCCAAACATAATACCCCTGAATCACTCCACTGACTCAGAGCATCAGTTAAGCTCTCTTCCTTCCCCTTGTCCTAACAGGACTTCAGCTGTCTGGGAGTGTCTCTGAGAAGCCAAGATTGTCAACAGTAGGCCTTGTGTGTTTGGTAAACTGTCTCATTCTAACTCGCCTGGGGCTGGTAGCTAGCGTTTGACCTCCGAGGGCAAAAGGAGATACGTCAGCGGAACAGCGTACAGGGTGTTCTGACCATCACTAGGGGCAGATCTGTCTGTCTAGAGTCTGATCTAGTCAAAATCGGTAAGAGAGAATGACAGGATGGCTGAATGGATATATGATGATGAGTAAGGTTCTAAAGACCTGAGTATATTATTATATTATCCATTCATTTGGCAGCAATAGGAAACAGATTGCATATGGCAAAATGCGGCAGTTGCAACCGGCACACAGAAACACACGTACACACACTAGCATTAGCCAAACTGCTAAGCTCTAACACCCACTCATCACTCCAAATATACCACATTGCATCACGCATGCAGCCAGCGCATGTGCATCATGTGGGTGTCAGGTTGGAGAGAGGCACACATGGACGATCAGAGGAACAACCACTGAGGCACCACACACACACACATGGACGATCAGAGGAACAACCACTGAGGCACCACACACACACGCATGGAAGATCAGAGGAACAACCACTGAGGCACCACACACACGCATGCTGGTTTTACTATCCTGGTTGTGTGGGAGGAGGGGGGGCAGAGCAAGAAGAACAGACGGAGTGTATGTGGGGGGGTGGGGAGGTGTTGAGGTGGGGTAAGGTATGGGGAGGTTGATAAGCAGCGAACACAGAGCAGTAGGCAACCACTTGTGCACACATCGCTGAGAAAACCATGCCATCAACCCACACCTGTGAACCCCAGTGCTGGAGAAAATCCACAAGTCCACAAAGAGAGGCCCCCAAGGTACAGAACACAACACAGAGCTGGTAAAGAGCATGTCGTCTTACTTCCACACACAGAGAGAGGCATACAGTACACACTACAAAACATGACAGAATCAACAACAGGGTGAAATTACTCAAGACTTGGCTGTGATCACTGTACATAATTAAATGGTTATCCCATCATCTACAAGGCCGGCCCACAGCATGGATGAAAAGATAGGATCCCAGGGGAACGCTGTTGGGCAACTGGTTACAGCGGCCAGACCATATTTGGGTCCACATGCCCATGGGGACCCGGGTTTGAGTCCGGCCCGAGTCATTTCCTGTTCTCTCGGAAACGCTTCCTGTCACTCTCTCCACTGACATGGAAGCCCCTCCCCCAATATCTATATATATATAAAGGTAGGATCCCAGATAGAAACTCATAGTAATTTAGATTTAGTAATTGAGATACTGCTGTTATGGGCCTTAAATGACAATAATTAGTACTGATTGTAAGATTGAAGCCAATTAGAGCCAGTTACAAAGAGGAATTACTTTACGGGAATAAATTAAGCGGTCTTCTTCTGATATGTGACTACACTTTGAGCAGAAAATAACTGTGTCACTGAGATATGAATCAGTAGACTAACATATTGTGCTTCAGACTTGTGATTGTATATCAAGACAAAAAGACAGCTGACAGGTGATGACATTCTTGAATGCGACAAACAGTGACAAGCAATAAAAACATAAACTGTGTGCTTAAACACATCTTCAGATATTTTACATCAACAAAAGGCAGACAAAGTACAGTGATTAGTGGACAGTGAACAATGGTGAGAGGTTTGCAGGGCTTGTGTTTACCTCCATCCTCCTCCTCGGTCTTGAGGGCCTCGCGTGAGTACATGGCCCTGCGGAGATTCTTCCTCTCCAGCACAGTCATGCTCTCTGCCACCGTCTCCTGAGCCCAGAGGCAAACCACAGTATGTAGCCATGACGTACAGTAAGAGCATTTGCTCCATCCAGGGGCGAAACGACCAAAACGCGATAACAACCGCCCCCCTATCCCCCTATATTTTATGCCTATGGCTCCATCAGAGGAAACACCCTCATAGAGTAAACATACAATTAAATGCTGTGATTACTTCATCTGCCATCTTTAAACAATGTAAAATGTGCCACAGTATCAATAATGAGTAGGACTCTAGTTCAGAAGGGTATGATTACTGTAAACAGACTCTGAAGAGTGACAGCCACTGTACTGGGGCAGGGGAAGAAAAACAGTTCCTAATCATGTGGGTGTAGCGGGAAAGATATCTCTTATGAAGGCCTGTAATCAAACGTGCAAGTTAACCAACCAAGGACTGTTTCACAGAGGTAGGGGTGGGGGGTGGTTGGACAGTGGTGGACCCTAACATAATTCCACACCTTCTCAAATTCCTTGTCCTGTCGGTGCATGAGGGTCTTCCACTGCTCAAACAGCTCCGGCTCGGCATTCTGGATGTCCTTCAGGGTGCCCTCTGTATGAATGCTCCCATCCTTCATGGCAATGATCTGTGGATAGAGACGAGAGAGCTGCTCTTTAAAAGCTCATCTGCCACAGTAACAAAGCACAGTTTTTTTTTTCAAAACTGTCAGAATAAATCAAAGAAGATAAGGCCGCACTTTGCATACAACCTTGTTTATTGCACAGACACATTTGCTCAAGTGTGCTCAAGTGCAGCCTTTTCTTCTTTGATGTTACTTATATGTTTGGCCAAGCACTCTCAAAAATAAATAAGAAACTGAGTGAAGCCTGCTCCTACCACACAATTCTCTGTCAGAATAAATACAGTTCTTCTCTATCAAAGTAAACAAACTCTTCTGTTTCCGAAAACGTCAGCCTCACAAAGAGCTATTTTCACTGCAGGGGCATAAGCACACACTCAAGTGCCCTCAGATGTGAGAACACACTTGTCAGGCTGAAAGAAAGAGATGTTTCTGTAGATACATCCGCATCTCCGAGACTCCGACTATTGCTCTGCACTTAGTAAACAATATGGACAGCTTTGAAATGTTTTCTCCATATCTTATGATACTCCCATAAGTTTGTATGAGATCGTACAAGCTTTTCATATCCATTTGCCTCAACTACATTTACATTTAGATTATTCAATTAGCAGATGCTTTTATCCAAAGCCACAAAGGAGGAATAACAGCCAAGCTGCAATGCAGAGGAGACCTTAGCTAGCAATTAATAGCACATTAATCAATTCTATTACCAGAGGATGAGAGTGCAGATGTTCTAGTGTAGTGAAATGAGAAAGTGGTAGAAGAAGAAGGAGGTAGAGGAGGGAATAGAGGGATGTGTATGGGCAGTGTGTGTGAGCTGTGTTAAGTTGTTAGGACTGTTATATTAGTAGAGACTGACCTCCATTGATGGACTACAATCCCAGTTTGACACAAACCACACGTCAGTCCAGCCCACTTCACTCAAATACGCAATTGTAGAGTACTGTTATTAGTCCTGTCCTCTGAGACTGACTTACAGTAAACACATTAGTGATTAGTCAGTCCTGCCACCACTGGAAGTGCTTGTAGTGTCTCAGTGTGTGGCCCAGAAGGTAGGGCTGTGCAATTAATTGAATTAATCGATTAATCGTGATTATGACTTCCAATTATGAAAACAACATAATCTAAATTTAATGATTATTTTGCTACATTCAGTTTCATAACAATGCTCTCCTTTTGTTAAATGCAATTTAACAATGTAAAAAATGTAAGTTTTGAACATTGATGATAGATCCAAAATCACTGAGTAATCGTGTTTCATAATTGTGATCTCAATATTGAACAAAATAATAGTGATAATGATTTTTGCCATAATCGAGCAGCCCAACCAGAAGGGGAAAAATAATGGAAAAGCAGGCAGGTGATCTTGGCTATCTCCCAGATCTATAAGAGCTTTGCTGAAGCACTGAAGCAAAACATTTAGCTTCAGACCCACCGACTGGCTTGCTGGTTGAGTAATGATTGTGTGTGCAGTGAATAGAAGATGAGAACAGCAAGCTCAACAGTGAGGATCCTCCCTGGGGACAGAGTAATTAAGGAACACAGAGGGAAACTGGGATCAAGAGAAACTGCTCAGAGATGAGAGGCTTAAAACCAAGATACAGATTTTTAAATACACTATTTATATAGCATTTTTATTTGGTGGGGTATTAAGGCTGGCTTTGCTTAGAGTCTGCATTAACAGGACATAAGAATGGCATGAGACGTCAAACGTCAAGAAAAAAGCTTTCTTGTATTACTTTTTTGCATGTACTGTAATGTATACACCCTGGGCTTGTCAGCCAGACAGCCGTATATGTCAGGCTAATGCATCTCTGGCCACTTGCTAACGTTGTCTACCCATTCTGTTATCAGCTCAGGTCAGGATCAGGCAGACAATCATCATTAGCTAAGACTGATTTATTAAGGTACGGTTTGCAGCCCTTGGGTGACAATGACAGTGCATACCTTGACAGCTCAACATCATTGCTCAACCTGCCGGTCTATTAGCTGCGCCATTCTTCTGACCCTATGCTGCGTGCGCACCCAACCTAGGCTCTGGATGATCACAAACATTGAAGGGGTCTACTGGTGTTTTTTTGCATTCAGGCTACTGTCAGTATGTGTTGTACCTTGAAGGAGGTCCGCCAGCCATTGTGAATTGTTGCTGTATCCAGCATTATGTTGTGTGATGTTAAGTAGGCTTGGTTGTTGATCGCCTACTGTGGGAAATGTCCTAATTATAACAGACAAGATACGCCTTTCCTGTGTATACCTAAAATGGTATGTTGACATCTACTCTTTTGACTGACATGAGAAAATGATGTAGCTTTATTTACTGGGAACCTAATTAAGATGTGTAAGATCCGTAGGCAGCCGTGGCCTACTGGTTAGCGCTTCGGACTTGTAACCGAAGGGTTGCCAGTTCGAACCCCGACCAGTAGGCACGGCTGAAGTGCCCTTGAGCAAGGAACCTAACCCCTCACTTCTCCCCGAGCGCCGCTGTTGTAGCAGGAAGCTCACTGCGCCAGGATTAGTGTGTTCACCTCACTGTGTGTTCACTGTGTGCTGAGTGTGTTTCACGGATTGGGATAAATGCAGAGACCAAATTTCCTTCACGGGATGAAAAGAGTATATATACTTTTACTTACTTATACTTTTGACCATGCTGGCATGCTGAAACTAGTCCATTCACGACAAACCTGATTATTTTAAACTATGAGAAGGCAAACTGCGATGCTTATCTGCTGCTTTTCATCATCAAAAACACTGGAAGTGTACTCATGAAGGAAGGCAGGAAACATTCTCTACTCCCTTGTACAAGTGTTGCTGTGGTTCCAACAGCTTCTCCCCGCTGGTTTGAACAGCTGCCCTGTCTGGTTCCAGTGACAGAACTGCTCATCACAGGCCTGTATTTGATCCGCTATGTGGGTGAATGACCGTAAGGCAGCCATGACTCACCCAGTCCGCGTGTGGCAGGTACTGCAGCTTGTGAGTGACCAGCACCACTGTCCGCTTCTCCTCTCTCAGCAGCTTCAGGATGCCCTCCTGCATCAGGTGGTCGCTCAGGTGGATGTCCAGAGCAGAGAATGGGTCATCCTGCACAGGAGGAGAGAGAGAGAGAGAGAGAGAGGGGGGGGGGGATGAAGACAGAGATTAAAAAGGGTTCATTGTGTCCATTCAGAACAGTACAGTACTCAGAGTGGTAAGAGGAGAGGGAACATTGTTTTCTCTCTCTCTCTCTCTCTCTCTCTCTCTCTCTCTCACTCTCTCTCTCTCTCTCTCACTCTCTCTCTCACTCTCTCTCTCTCTCTCTCTCTCTCTCTCTGTCCCTGTAGGGCTAGAGGACGCTGTGCTTATGTCCACCTAAAGGCCCCTGGGGAGGACCATCATTTATTAATAGCCCTAGTCTTAGTCAGTCAGACACGGGGGGGCGCCCACACTCAGCTTCAGCTGTCCTTCCCTGCGCTGATTACACAGCGACAGCATTGCGCTTAACCTCTGGTGCACAGGAGCTTGTTGAGGCACACACGCTGTGGCTAATTACACAACTATGGCTATGAATGTGTTAGTGCAAGTTGTGGTTAAATTACACAGTTCTTCAGAGTGCTGCAGAAAGTTCCATTCACATGAATGGGCCTTCCCAACGTTCAGGCCTATGTTAAATCTATATAATCACCGGCAAAATATATAATCACCGCTGTCAATGGCAACGGGTTGATTAACGTCTTTCATATCCCTCCGCAAGATGTCTGTTCGCTTATTGCAATGGAATTTCATTAAAAGGGAAAGTAAGCTAGTAAGACGTTGCCACGCAACACCTGAAACTGTCAAGTTCTATCTGTGTGGCAAATTTATTTTGTCAGCGGAAGACACGTAACGGTAGCAAAATCATTTTTAAAGACCCATTGTATTAGGTTTCTTTTCTCGTTTTGGCAAGTAGCCGTGTAATAAGCGGGGTCCGCTGCGCATTGGGGTTCTGTTCTCCCTGTCGGGACTTATTTTCTGATAATTACCGGCGGACAATACATTATCCCTTACATATAACAATATATACATTTAATTCTCTGTTGTGGAAATACCTCAAGTAGTATTCATAGGAGTCATATCTGTCAAAGATGTATTGCATGTAGACGGGAGGCAAGAGGCAGGCAATTTCCTCTGAAAGGCTGGTGATTTCCTGTCATGGTGTTAATACACAAAACACTGCTCTTCCTCTTCTTGGTGCGATTAACAATTCCAATACTCCAAAATCAAAGAAGATCGCACTCCAAGAGATTTTTGTTTTCTTTTTAATATTTTCTAATATTTTCTAGCTGCAGGGGTAAAAAACAAATGTTTCGGCCATTTCGAACTGATGAAGGTGTAGGCCGAAACGTATGTTTGTTATCCCTGTTGCTACTTAAGAAAATATTAAAATGAAAACAAACATTTCTTGGAGTGCGACCTTCTGTCATATATTTGAATGAAATTGAAACGGCCGGTTATGCCCAAGTCACCGCAGGTTTTCTGGTGAGGCAGATGGATTGTCCCTCAGAGCTTAATAGGACTAAGTGAGAGTATGACTGGATATTTAAACTGTTTGGTGAGGCTGTCTGAACCAATCATGTCACTCCGTGACTCATTCAGAGTCACATTGGCAAAACGAGACAACAAGTTATCCGGGGGGAGGTGAGTCAGTGAGGAGTCACCGGGCAGATTCGGTGTGAGGAGCAGACGTGTGAGTGTGGACAGACACACACACAGACACACACACACATCCAAGTAAATTGTGAGTGATGCAAGTCACCCCGCTCACAATCTGTTTGATCTACTGCCCTCTGGGAAGAGGTACAGAAGCCTGCGCTCCCGCACTACCAGACTCACCAACAGCTTCATACACCAAGCTGTTAGGATGCTGAACTCTCTCCCTCCTCTCCCCCCTCCACCCTCAGCTACATAACATCCTGGACATTGGACCCACAATGGCCGCCTGCACCACTCCACTTGCACACTTGTACACTTTGCAACTTGTTGCTGTTGTCCTGAAAACACAACACTTCTGCTGCTCTTACATAACTTGCACCACTATGCCACTTTATTTCTTACTTAGGTCAAACAGAACTACCTCAGCCTCTTATTGGCCTGACTTTGCACTAGTATTTTATTTTATTGACTGTCTATGCACAATTTCAACCAAATTTTGCTGCTCTTATTTTTTCATTATATGTGCCCTCTTATTTACTTATTTACTTACTTTTTTGTTTACTTGAATGTTATGTTTGTCTGTGGACTTAAAATTGGTAAAATATGTCTTGTCTCCACCGTGGGATAGTGAGAAACGTAATTTCGATCTCTTTGTATGTCTGGAACATGTGAAGAAATTGACAATAAAGCTGACTTTGACTTTGACTTTGACTTGGGTATAGACATACACGCCAAAAGATGCATACTCTGACCCACTAGTATATAATTACTATTAGCCTAATGGACACACACACACATGCACACACACACACACACACACACACACACACACACACAACACACACACACACACACACACACACACACACACACACACACACACACACGTGCATACGTACACACACACACACACGCGCGCATACATACACACACATACATACACACACACACACACACACACAACACACACACACACACACACACACACACACACACACACACACACACACACACACACACACACAAACACACACACACGTGCATACGTACACACACACACACGCGCGCATACATACACACACATACATACACACACACACACACACACACACACACACACACACGTACACACACACACACACACACACAGAAAGAAAAGAGGGCTCACCAGAAAGACTACATTAGTGGACTGGTAAAGGGCTCTTGCCACTCCGATTCGCTGGCGCTGACCTCCTGACAGGATGATTCCCTGGGGGAGGGAAAACAGAGAGATGGTGAGGGACAGAGAGAACATGAAATGACAGGGAGGAGGGTAAGTGGATGAATTGAAAGGAGGTTGAGAGATAGATACAGTATATATAGAGAGAGGGAGAGAGAGAGAATGAGAGAAATAGAGCGAGAGAAAAAAGACATGTCAATTTGAATTATTAGAAAATGAAGACAATTTCCCATACTTACTGGGAGAGCACCATTGAAATGGAAAATTGAGAGAGAGAGAGAGAGAGAGAGAGAGAGAGAGAGAGAGAAAAAGTAAAGGGCTGAGACAGTGAGATGGACAGGGAAGTGGTGAATAATGATTTAGCTTTTGTAACAGCAATGATGCATGCAAACATGTGCTTTGTCTAAGTACACCGGAACATTTTGGGGCCGTATTACAGAAACTTCCTATCTTAAGTCCTAAGTTAAGATAGGAAATGTGTAAGATAGGATTTTTCTCAATTTGGTATTACAGAAACATATCCTATCTTAATTTAGGAATCCTATCTTATCTTTTGCCACTTCTGTTAAAGGAGAATTCCAGTGTGACATTGACCTAAAGTGGGTTGAAACATGATACCGAGTGTGAACATATGTCTAGCTCATCTCGGCTTGTCCCCTGCACTCAGAAATCTGGCACTAGTTATCGGCCTAGCCATGCAAATAAATCACTGTTTTACACCATTTACGAGTCTCAAAGTAGCTCCATACTTCATTGGTAGACTTCCGAGGGCCTTGACATTTAAAACGAGACATTGTGAACTTTGAAAAAGCACTGGTAGTTTACAAGACGATTTATACAGTACCTGCGCTACATGTAACAAAAGAGCTGTCATCTCGCTTATGTGTAACAGTAATTGGACAGTTTGACAGTAACTCAGGATATTTCTGTAATACACATTTCCTATCTGGAGTTAAGATAAGAACACTGGCTTTAGGATCGGCCGTTCTGTAATGACTTTTTTCCGAAATCCGATCCTAACCCTTGTTACCGTAGTTACCAAACAGATAAGATAGGATTTTCGAGTTAGGAAGTTTCTGTAATATGACCCCTGAGTTATAAGTTCTACAGCTCTTGGGCTAATTCCTGAACAGCTGTTTTGAGAGAAATGGTATGAGATAGAGACATAAAAACAAGTGTGAAAGACCCTCTCCAGTGAATGACAAGACTGACCCCTTAAGCCCCCCTAGGGGATGTATGTGTGCTACATACGATTAGATAACACAACTTCATATGGAGCATTACCAGCCACCAGTCTCCTGGGCGCTGGTCCAGAGAAGAAGAGAGAGAGAGAGAGAGAGAGAGAGAGAGAGAGAGAGAGAGAGAGAGAGAGAGAGAGAGAGAGAGAGGAACAATACCAGAGATAAAGAGGGGAGGGGAGTGAAGAGATGAAGACGGGGAGTGGACGGGGGAGGGTTCATATGGGTCAGACTAACGGAGAGAAGAGAAGAGAGATGAAACAGAGAGAGGGAGTGAGGTTGTATCAATATATGATATAATATGAAATATGTTATCTATGCATACATCTACAACAAATATATTATATGTTAATTATTTTATATTATTAATTATATTATTAGTATATTTATACTTTGGCAATATTGTATCTTCAATCATGTCCATAAATTCTTAAATTTAATTAAATTGAACTGAATTGAATCGATTGACAGAGAGAGAGAGGATAGAGAGAGAGAAGGATGAGAGAAAGATGAGACACAGAGAGGTAGAGGGAGAGAGAGGGGAAGAGAGATATATAATAGAGGGGAAGAAAGATGAGAAAGATGAAACAGAGAGGTAAAGAGAGATAGAGTGAGTGAGATATAGATGGAGAGAGAGAGAGAGATGAGAGAGAGATGAAACATTTTGTGACACTACTGTGTTATCTGTAACACTGGCTTTGGCAACACTGTATCCAAACAGTCATGCTAATAAAGCTCCTTTGAATTTGAATTTGAATTTGAATTTGAAACAGCGAGAGGTATATTTAGAGAGAGAGAGACATAGATAAACAGACACAGAGAGAGAGAGAGAGACATAGATAAACAGACACACAGAGAGAGAGAGAGAGAGAGAGACATAGATAAACAGACAGAGAGAGAGAGGGAGAGAGAGAGAGAAGCCAGACTGCCACAACAAGATGAAAGGCAGAAATATAAAGCCTAGCGGAAAGGAGAGATGGTGCAAAACGCCCCATGAGAGATGAGGGGAGAGCAGGGTGGGAGAGCTACCGCAGCGCTCTCATCTCGCCCAGTCCAGAGAGTGAGATGGCCAGTGGAGTGGAGTGGAATAACTCCACCATGTCAAACCCCCGAGGCCCATTTGAGCAAGACCGAGTTGCACATCACGTCACAGAGCACACTCAATACACCCCGCAGAGACCACAATCACACTCAATACACCCCGCAGAGACCACAAGCACACTCAATTCACCCCGCAGAGACCACAATCACACTCAACACAGCCAGCAGAGACCACAATCACACTCAACACAGCCCGTAGAGACCACAATCACACTCAACACAGCCCGCAGAGACCACAATCACACTCAACACAGCCAGCAGAGACCACAATCACACTCAACACAGCCCGTAGAGACCACAATCACACTCAACACAGCCCGTAGAGACCACAATCACACTCAACACAGCCCGCAGAGACCACAATCACACTCAACACAGCCAGCAGAGACCACCATTACATTGAATTGAATTACAGATTACATTGAGGATCTGGAACCATATGCCAAAAACACACACTGCAACATTCATTTACATCCATTACAAGCATTACAAGCGCTAAGAAACCGTGATCCTGAGGTCCGCATCAGACACATTTCTGATTTCCTCTTAATCAGTAGGGCAGATCTATGTTAATGGAGTGTGATGGTGTTTCAAAGATGTCATGGGAGGGTCCTACCTGTCTGTGTGTGTGTGTGTATGTGTGTGTGTGTGTGCAACTGACCCGCTCGCCGACCTCAGTCTGGTCTCCCTGTGGCAGGATGTCGATATCCGGCTGCAGAGAACAGGCATCTATGACAGTCTTATATCTACACACAAAAGAAGATGGTGGGAAAGCAGTGTAAATGCTGGAGTACACACATAATGGCATACACACACACACACACACATGCACGCACAAACGCATGCACGCACACACACACACACACACACACACACACACACACACACACACACACACACACAAATTTGATGGAGAGTTGCTATATACATGTAATAAACCCCCCCAGTTTCAGAAAAAACACAGCTGTTCATAGTTTACACAGTAGCCAGTGGACTGTGACTGTTTTGGATTGGTCAGATTACAGGTACAAGATTTCTTTTGTCTTCCAGGATGGTCTTTTAGGGTGGACCATGTCAGACTAGGCCTAAGCAATCATAAAACCATAAATTCTCGCTGCGTCTTGGTCGGGAGATTGGCCCCATTAGGCTACAAGATCATGTAGCCTATTGTCCATGTCGTCAACACGGGTGTCGTAGGGGATTCCCCACAAATTCTGAATCTGACATGCTAGACTTTTTGTTGTGGTGTCGTGTAATGTTACAGACAATAAATCGCTGGTCGTTGAATATGTCACATGACAAGACGCAATCCTCCTTCGGTATCGTTCCCGACCTTTCATATTTGGGCACGACACTGGAAATTTATCAACTAGCCTACGACAAAATCGTGGCAAAATCATGCAATCTGACCAAGCCATTGCCTACAGTATAATATTTCTAGGACATTCTACCAGCACCTTTAGTTATGAAGGTCTGAAAATTCTAAAACAACATTTTTTTTTAATACTTCAAAATAACATTTGATAAATTAACCTTACATTTTTCAGTAGCCATAGATTTGTAGATTTGAACAAAATCTGGTTTGGTTCTTACCGGGGCTTTTACTGCCTGAATTATCCGATTTTGTTTACTGTGCTCAGAGGTTAGTGCTGGCCTAGTGGGTCGTCTACTTTCAACGGCACATGAACGGCTTGTCGCTACCTCAAAATTCCACTGGAGCTATAAGCGGATTTGTAGGCCTACACGCAGCCTTAGGCCTACAAGACTGTATATAGCTCTTCGAGTCACGGTAAAATGTAATTTTTGGTACATAGCTAATTTAGATACACTTATGGTGTGGGTGCTTGTGTTTCTTTAGGAATCCGCCGTCTTGGTTTGTATAGAAATGAATAGTAGCCTAAGTGGTAATAGGGGGCGATCAAAAGTGTGTTACACTGTTTCATGCAATTATGGTTAAATAAAATGTGAGGCCAGAACTGATCTAATAGAGAATGGGTCGTGAAGACAAAAGGATAAAAAGAACAAGGATGACAAGAGAGCGTTCATTTACTGTAAGTGGCAGGTGTAAGAAAAAGACAAAGGAGTCAAATGGGCAGAGCAAACATCAGTGTCTATGGGATGTTACCACAGCAACAAGGAGATGGAACCCATTTGTCTTCTCAAGAGAAAGACCATTAGGCTAATAGTAATTATATACTAGTGGGTCAAAGTATGGATCTTTTGGCGTGTATGTCTACACTTGGATGTGTGTGTGTGTGTGTGTGTGTGTCTGTGTGTGTGTGTGTGTGTGTGTGTGTGTGTGTGTGTGTGTGTGCACCCGAGCACGAGTGATAGAGAAAGATATGTGTGTTTGTTTGTGTGTGCTTGTAGGTGTACAAACGCATGAAAAAAACAGGCAGCATATGGTGTTTGGGCAGCATTCCCACTGACTGCATGGAACAACAGTCAATGAATAAAAGTGCACGCACATCTACAAAAAATGAAACAGGTGCTGGGTATAAGGCTGCCAACATAAGAACAATAAAGAAATACTAGTACACTGTTATATATCGGTAAGCTCCCAGAGTGGTTTATTAAGCTACAACATTTCGACCAGAGGTCTTTGTCAGGTACCTCTTTAGTTTTGCATGGAACAACAGCCTATAGAAACTGATTACAGTTAAGTGGGGTAAATCATCCACCACAGAGAGACTACGCAGAGCTGCAGCCACGGTTTACTTGAAGTGCTGCATTTGAGAGCTTCCTGAACACATAACTGCAACAGCTCACAACTGGTATTCTGTTTATCTACAGTACTTCAAAACATTCAGCCCAAAGCCAGCAAAGATAGTTTACATAATGGCATAACATATCCTTACACTAACAAAGTGTTGGCAAAAGGAGTTTGATCTGACACTGTGAGAGAAGCAACAGACCACAGAGTCCTTAGCCCTTCGGTGCTCATTATAGAGTAATAGTTAAGATGACCTTCATTACCCTCTAATGGAAGGCTGTGGCTAATGGATGGCTAATTCGGACAAGAAGATTAATCAAGAGAATCAAACAAACAACCTAGTGATTGGAGTGGAATCTTGGTCGAGTGTCCGTTCGAAGCATCATTAAAAAGGGTGAGTGGGAGAAAATGACTGCCAAGACCTACCTCTCTTTGATCAAGGGCATCTCAAAGGTGATGTTCTCCACCAGGGTGGCATTCAGGAGCCAGGGCTTCTGGGAGGCGTAGGCCACAGAGCCCCTCTTCCTAATGGAGAGACAAAGAAATTACCATCTTAGACCTGCTTGTCTAATCTACACTCAGGAACACAGGAATGTTGAGATGCATTGATGTATCATGTATTGGTCTGAATGCACCAAATGCAGCTGCTTTGATTTTAGATTATTACAATTAAAATAATACAAGTACAATTATTACAATTCAGAGCTTTGAACCAGATTTTTTCCCCCAATTGATTCGTTCCGACACAGAAACAGTATCCGGTTTTCAATTCAACCCTAAAATTGACGTTCCTGAACCGGTTGGAACAAAAAAATAGAGTTCCAGAACCGGTTAGTAATGTTCCATGTCAGCTGCGGGACATACAAATAAGTAGGCTGATCATTAGGACTTTAAAATTCTATTGTTAGTCTACATACATTTTCTTAAGTCTCTATCCTGTCATTAAACATTAAAAAAGCACTATAGGCTACATTATGTAAGTGGCATAATTTAAGTATTATAAGTATCAAAATGAAAATTTCTGCCATGTCGTTTAATGGCAAACAACCAAACACATATCCATTATACTTCTTACCTTCAAAGTCTTGTTACAATTACAATTTAATTACAATTACAACCAAACACATATCCATAATACTTCTTACCTTCAAAGCCTTGTTACATAATTTTACATCAAGTTGTAAGTATTCTTACACTAATTTCCAAAATAAATATATTTGTTATAGTTTTGTTATATATTGTTTTAATAGCATACCTGATATCGCCCTCTCCAGCTGTGTCTTTACAAGTGGGGCTACACACACACACACACACACACACACACACACACACACACACACACAAAAAAAGGAATGTTCTAATAGTCAACATTAATCTCAGTTAACCCCCCAGCCCCATGTGTCTGGCAAATTAAGTGTGCTTGTTGGAGGTGAGTAGTTAGTGCCCAGAGGCAGGGCAATAGTAGCCATGGCTTTGTTACTGCACTTTAGTGGTGTACTCATGGGGGGCAATCAGTGTAAATCCACCAATACACCCAGGTCATCTATGAGCTATGCTCTCTTAAACATGATGACCTTCAATATGACCTTATCTCAAGTACGCCAAATGAACAGCAGTGGTGGGAGTCAAACAATATGAATCCATTTGGCCACAAATAGCAGAGACTGAAGTCAAACCTCGATTACTGCAACTTAATAGGGACTAAACCTCACACAATACTACGTAGACTTAATAAGACGTCCTCTAAGCATATGCTAAAAATCAGCATGATCTGTATGCTGCACTGAATTCAAACTGAGCTCAGCACAGTGCACACCACATCCTGCAGTAATCGAGTGTCCTTGGTGTGTCCCTGCCCCTGTGCTGCAGAGCAGAAAGGAGAGCTCCTGTGTGAGTTGTGGGGGGTGAGGATCTTGGTGTGTCCCTGCCCCTGTGCTGCAGAGCAGAACGGAGAGCTCCTGTGTGAGTTGTGGGGGGTGAGGATCTAACTGAAAACACGCAGCAGAGAGCACCTTCCATAGCAACCATCCTGCTTTGTATCCTCCAGACACAAAAGCAGCTTAGACGCGACTTGTTACAACCACATTCTTGACACACCAGACTGACACTGACTGACAGGACCATAAAATCCAAACCAACCAGAGGTTTCCTTGCCGAGAATCAGACTCCCCACACACAGTAGACACTTCCCAACTGAGTCACGTCCAACATGTAACATAAGTTGTTTAAGCCAGCAACAAACCCTATACATGCTAATTTTGTGTAACAAGATCATTACAGCTGATTCAGAATGCTGGAGCACGCCTGGTCTTCAATCAGCCAAAGAGGACACATGTAACTCCTCTCCTAGTTACTCTCCATTGGCTCCCTATAGTAGCCAGAATTACATTTAAATCTCTCACTTTGGCCTATAGGACACTAACTAGATCTGCTCCTAGTTATTTTAATTCAATAATCAAGCCTTACACCCCCAACCGCCCACTGCGGTCTTCTGGTGAGCGTATGTTGTGTCGACCAGTCATGAAAACTGGGTCTAATTCCAAACTCTTTTCTTCAGTGGTTCCATGTTGGTGGAATGAACTGCCCAGTGCTCTCCGTTCCTGTGGTAGTTTTGGGTCGTTTAAGAGGGGTCTAAAGACATTCCTATTCAACATATACTTAGTTGTTTAAGCGCTTATGTGTTATGGTTTATATAATGTTGTTTTATTTTAATTGGGCTGTTAATTAATTTGACATTATTGTTTATTATTGATATTCTCCTTAATGTAGTCTTAGCATGTCATTGTTTTTATATTATTGATTGAATTGACATTATTGTTTTATTATTGCCTTTCCCCTTTTTTACATTGCTTTTTTTATTAGGCTATTGATTGAATTGATATTATTGTGTACTATAACTATTCTCCTTACTATATTTGACCTACATTTTAATCTGTTCCCTGTTCAATTTTAAATATTATTATGTTGTTTTGTATTTATGTGTCGCTTTGGACAAAGGCGTCTGCTAAATCCATAACCATAACCATAACCATAATTTCACTGTAATTAGCTAAAACTAATTATAATTATAACTATTACAGGCGGTATTTCTCACTGTGCTGTCAATCAAATGTTGCATAAAGCAGTTTCCCAGTGAGTCTATTTAGTGTCGCCTATCTAGAGCCACAATGACAGAGGCGACACTAAATATTCAAAAATACTACTACGTCAGAAAGACGGACGGCTTATCCCATGATGAGATGTGAGCTCATAACCAAATCCTATTACAGCGCTACAGGGATTTGATGAGTCATTGTGTGAATAAATGTTTTTTTGCAGACTGGTGAGCAGGTGCTACCTCCTAGACGTGGTCAGGAGAGGTTGATCTAGCAGAGGTTATTAATGGGAGACCTGTAAAGTGCCCCTCATGGCTGCAGTGCAAGTCCCTTCTTGTTTTGAAGAAATGCTTTTCATGCTTTGAATTCTGCTCTTATTTTCCTGAGGTATGTACAATGGTAAAGGGAAATTGGTTTGTTACCCAATTTAACTTTGATTATTTTAAAGTCACAGTGCTGATAGGCATTCATACAATGTGCAATGTAAGTGGTATGCAGATAAAATAGATACAGGAATCATAAAATACCTCTCATCACCTTCTGAGTCCAGGTTGGGAAGACTGCAAAAATAAGGAAAACATAAGATCAATTAATAAGTAAAACAAGTCAATAACATCTGAAAGCATAATCTGTCCATTTAATACCAATTCATACTTTTCTTCTCTGACGCAAGCAATGCATTGATTACTTTCAGGGGACATGAAAGCCCATTATCTTTAACTCTGCTAACGTCCACATGATTGAGAAGTCATTCCAGTTATGAATAGTTGTGAGATACGCTCAGAAAACAAGACAAGGCTTTTGTGAAACCCACTATCAACAGACAGGGTGGCAGCAAGCACAGCTCATTCAGAGGTAACATACAGTAGAGCGCGGAAATGGACACTGTACCTTTTTATACACAGATGGACACTGTACCTTTTTATACACAGTAAAATTGTATACTTTCTGTAGTTTGAAATGGGCATTACGTGATGTAATCAGCCTCTAAATACTTTGAAATGAGTCACTGGTGTTATCACATTTGCATAAAATGCTAACAGAACAAAAGCATATGCACACACACACACACACACACACTCACACACACAAACACACACACACACACAGGCATGCACACATGCACAGAAGCACCACACAAAGCAGCTGCCACAATCAAGCCCCGAGGCACAGAAGCATGACATTTACACCCCTTTGGCAGGCAACACATTTAGCTCTCCTTGACTTTTTAGAGATGGCACCTCGAGAGGCATACAGAGGACACGGCACTCATTGTGTTGAGGAGGTGCTAAGTCCACCACCACTCCATAGATCCCCTGGTATGCTATGCTTAAGTATACTTAAAATGCCATGGAGCAATGCAGGGAAGCTATTGAAATGATGAGATCTGATAGCAGAAAAATAATCGTCAGTCATCCTCTGGGATCCCATGCAATCCTCCATCAGTCACATCAAAATGATTTAGCCCTGTCAGTCTTCTCTTTTCAAACACTCTGTCTACGTCCATTTTTAGAGAAAAGCTTGATCCAAATCTGGAAGGGATGTTTCACTAGCTGCAGCTGTGATCCTTTGGCTGAAAGATCGAAATGAATCCAGACCAGTTGCTCGAGAGAATGGCACAGACGCCTCTTCCGGTTCAATCCCAAGAATAGTCTCAGCATGATAAACTACTCACTCAGATTATCAGTGAGGCTCCAAGCTGAAAGCCTTATTTATTTATTTATTTATTTATTTGTTTGTTTGTTCATTCATTCATTAATTCATTCATTCTATCCATCTGAATTTCAACCAGCTACAGGACATCCCAACAGGAGATGGGTCTGAGTTAGCTAATGTTGTGGTTCAGGCCGACTCAGGCAAGCGTTGATATGTCCAGTGCATCTGGCGTGGACGTGCCCCAGTCGCATGGCACCTTAGGACTCTGGGGACATCCAAAAGCCATTAAGACCAATGTTTGCAAATGTCCTAATCACTCGGTTACTGATTGGGAAAATGTGAAATGAGCCGAGTCTAGTTTAGTCCAGCCCAGTTTCCCACCGCTGCCTTGTATGCCTTCGCAAAACAACATTGCCATGAAAAATGGTAGAGATAAGGCTCTCTCGAAGGGAGGATCGGGCACAATTTGCAGGGAGGGAGTAGCGGGTACAATTTGCAGGGTGTGCCAGCTGACTGTTGGCACGGGATCAGAGTGCAGAGAGAGTGACACAAGGAGAAGATCTAATGGGAAATCTGACCCTTTGCTCCATGAGCACCAAATACACAGGGCCCTCTTATCGCCACCATATAATTACACACAAATAACCTTCAATGCTCTCACAGACTAAAGCTTGGCAACTCAATTCCTCTTCCACCCACCTCCCTCTCTCTCTCTCTCTCTCTCTCTCCCTCTCTCTCTCTCTCTCCTTCTCCTACAGACATTCACACCTCTTTGACATTGCAGATGTGTAGCATTGCTGGGAGATCCTCTATACAAGGTCACTGAACTTGATCATTGCATTATGCCAGAGTATATCCCATTAAGTATCAATGGAGAAGGATGTACAGAAGCTCCATATCACCCACATCCTTCCCCTCTCCATCCTTCCATCTTTCCCCTCTCCATCCTTCCCCTCTCCATCCTTCCATCTTTCCCCTCTCCATCCTTCCATCTTTCCCCTCTCCATCCTTCCATCATTCCCCTCTCCATCCTTCCCCTCTCCATCATTCTCCTCCTCTCCATCATTCCCCTCTCCATCCTTACCCTCTCCATCCTTCCATCATTCCCCTCTCCATCATTCCCCTCTCCATCCTTCCATCATTCCCCTCTCCATCCTTCCATCATTCCCCTCTCCATCCTTCCTCTGATTGAAGACTCTGTGTGGTCACTGTGTTGTCACATTATGGGCATTAGTGTGTTGAGAGGTTAATACGTATCAGAGCTTACTTTGCTCTATGGTCTAAAGGCCTTCAGGGAACAGACACATGTACTGTAGAGTCTGCACAGTGTTGATCTTGACAGCACAGCAGCGGAGTACTAGAATGATCTAGAGCTAAAGGAAGTGATTGTTTGGCAGTAACTCCTGTAAGAATGACAGACATCTCACCTGTTCCAGACTACACTACCAGAGGTCTTCTGCATCTCCCCTAGAGCAGCCAGCAGCAGGGAGGACTTCCCACATCCCACCTGGCCCACAATCATGGTTAGCTGACCTGAGGGCAAACACACACACACACACACATACACACACACATACACACACACCACACACACACCACACACACACGCACATGCACACACACACACACACACACACACACACACACACACACACACACACACACACACAGTAGAATACACATTATATGTATAAGTAATACAGAGTGATACAGAGTATGCAACTTATAGTATATACACACACAAATACGTCAGCAACAAATCAGTGGAGACCTACCGAATGGAATCTTTATATTAACATTTGACAGTGTGGGGGGACCATCTACCCAGGTGAAGTATCCATTGCTGATCTGTTGAAACAGGAGGAGAAACTAAACAAAACATGCACTCAGGGCAGAGTACATTCAACTGAGCACACACATGTCCACTGCACACACTAACAACAGATAGGAAAAGAATAACAATGGCTGTCCAAAAAGGCAGTTTTATGTGTGTGTATGTGTGTGTGTGTGTGTGTGTGTGTGTCACCTTGATGCAGGTGTCCTCATCGTCCAGCGAGAGGCTCTCCTCCTCAAGGTCTCGGTGGAGCCCAAAGTTGTTCCAGTCCTCCCGACCAGGGTGCTTACGGTTCACCACCTTTAAAGGCTGACCACATACCAGAGAGAGAGAGAGAGAGAAAGAGAGAGAGAGAGAGAGAGAGAGAGAGAGCTCTAAACAGATTTCTTCAGTATTTTATCACCCATTAAAAAACACACACACAGCTCTCTCTCTCTCTCTCTCTCACACACACACGAGTCATTCTAGAATTCGTGGTAGCAGTTGCGTCTCCGAGATAAACATTTTGCTATTTTTCAAAAATATAAATCTTTATTGAATCAATTTTGAACAATAATGCTAATTGTGACAACCTTTCACCAATAACAACACTTATATTATGATATTAGACCCAATTAATCTATAAAATATTAACTAAATGACTTCCTTCCCCTATATTATTACCAGTCTCTGACTGATTCATACTTTTAACTTGAATAAACATGTAACAAGTTACTAAGTCTAACATTATTGGGAATTAATCTTTTGGGGATTAATCCATTAAAGGAATTATCCGGAGTAAAATGCACTTTAGATCGATTTCCGGATGATTGGGAGTACATACGTTGAGTTGACATCAAAATTATGTCATTCGGATGTGTTTTGAGAAAGTTCGATTGTACCGTTTTCAGTCACAACTCGTAGCCTGGAAGTGAGCGGGGCATTTCAATTGCGCCGCTACAAAACGCTATTTTTATACCTCTTCTACAGTTCCAAACAACATAACACTTACGTGGTAGTGAGTAGAGGGTCCCTAAA
This sequence comes from Alosa pseudoharengus, assembly GCF_046254945.1. Taxonomy (NCBI): domain Eukaryota; kingdom Metazoa; phylum Chordata; class Actinopteri; order Clupeiformes; family Clupeidae; genus Alosa; species Alosa pseudoharengus. The sequence continues at coordinate 36,925,620 of NW_027468565.1, read as the reverse complement.
GCCAAACCGAAGTATCCCGAGGTCTTTATGCGGTCGAATAGAGAGTCCAGAATGAATTTCATCAAGCCAGTACCTTTCCGGGAATGTTGCAATCTTTGCCGCCACCTTGAGGGGAAAGTCCGTAGGAGTCTTATTGCTGAGTGTGTTGTAACACACTCTGGAAATTCACAATTTCGTCGCCGTTTAAAAAAAAAAAACATAGTCCAGTCCATACAACTTCATTTCAATTTCGAAAGAAATACTGGACTATGTTTTTTTTTTTTTTTTTAAACGGCGACGAAATTGTGAATTTCCAGAGCGTGTTACAACACACTCAGCAATAAGACTCCTACGGACTTTCCCCTCAAGGTGGCGGCAAAGATGGCAACATTTCTGTAAAGGTACTGGCTTGATGAAATTCATTCTGGACTCTCTATTCGACCACATAAAGACCTCGGGATACTTCAGTTTGGCTTTAGGGACCCTCTACTCACTACCACGTAAGTGTTATGTTGTTTGGAACTGTAGAAGAGGTACAAAAATAGCGTTTTGTAGCGGCGCAATTGAAATGCCCCACTCACTTCCAGGCTACGAGTTGTGACTAAAAACGGTACAATCGAACTTTCTCAAAACACATCCGAATGACATAATTTTGATGCCAACTCAACGTATGTACCCCCAATCATCCGGAAATCGAAAGTGCATTTTACTCCGGATAATTCCTTTAACTGTTATAGAATCAGCTGCATACAATGTCTATTATGTGCAATTTCAGTATCAAAAATGCAGTATTTTTATCCGTCCCAATATTCTTGTCTAACTCTTTTAACTCTCTTTTAACCACATAAAATCAACAACCATTTTGACCAACAACGCTGCACCAAGATATGTCACTTCCTTTGGCAGGAAATGATTAGTCAAATCTGTTATTTTGATATCGGAGTGAATCTCTCACTCAATTTAAAAAAAAAGAAAACAGTAATATGATTACCATAAAATCCATGAAATTCTGATTTTTATACATGCCATGTGGTAGCTAGTTTGAGATTAGCATGTGGAGTCAAGACACAAAATGATGGGAAATGTCAACTATTATCGTCAATTCTGTTAATGGATTATACAGAATAATGATGAACAGAGCTGACTTGTCTGTTGACATATGGTACACACTCACCAGGGCCTGGTACTTGCTGTTTTTGGAGGAGGCCGGGGGGAGAGTGGTCCTGGGCTCCTGTTCCTCTCCGATCTCATCACAGGAGAAGAACTCACTAAGTTTCTGCACACTGAACCACAGCACACAGCCACACAGGGGAAACACATGAGTTACCATCCCAACAGAGTATGTACAGTAACACACACAAGAGCAAATATTGTCTTTCATTTAGCTGATTTCATACATTTGCTCTAAACAGTACTTTTTTGTACTCACTGGTTCTGATTCACTTTTTACTGCCTATCTACTATACTGATCTACTCACTGAAATACATGTGCTGTACAGGATATGACCACCATCTGGAACTTAATTGAATATCTTCATTCTCACAAGTCATATTAACCTTGAGATTATGCAGTAATCTTGCTGCAATGCAGTATACTTCATAGTATGGTATAACAGCTGTCATCCCAAGGGTCCTCTGTGAGTAGCATACATATACTGCTTGCAGTGTGTGTGTGTGTGTGTGTGTGTGTGTGTGTGTGTGTGTGAGTGTGTGTGTGTGTGTGAGTGTGTGTGTGTGTGTGTGTGTGTGTGGGTGTGCGTGCGATTTCAATGTGTGTGTGTGTGTGTGTGTGTGTGCCATTGCACATGTTTGCATGTGTGTGTGTATGTGTTTGCCAGTACTCTGCAAAAACTGATATCTAACTAAGTGTTATAATCTTATAATTGTTTTTAGTCAGCAGTGATTCTTGAGATTTCAATTTTTGGCACCTAGCGTTATCTCGTAAGATCGCTTTGACTTTAATAAGAGTTTGACTTATTCTAAGACGTCTTTATCCAGACAAATTTGCTTAACACACTGGCAGCCAGATTTGCTTGTTTTCATGATAATATGTCTTAAAATAAGTCAAACTCTTATTAAATGAAGTCATATGTTTTTTTATGAGAAATCGTCAGGTAAGTATCTTCATACTAACAATACCTACTAGATTAATATAAGATTAATAACACTTGGATAGACAAGATGTTTTTGCAGTGTGTCATAATAAACTACAGCTGCGTACCCCATTCCCAGGTCCCTAAATACCCTCATAAACAACCTTGCCTGATTACCTACATGGTTCCCCATGAGACTAGCCTAGATTCACTAACTAAAATATCTCACAAACAAAATGTGCAGAATACCAATCATATAATATACAGCAAAGACCAAGCTTTCCACTTCTCCAAATGGAATGGAATCACCACAAATCTATAGTGGCCTTTGCAATGAAGTGAAAGTAAAGCATCTATGATTTACACCAGCTTTCTCTTTTCTGTAAACATTCTCAGAGGCTTGCTGTCCTGTTCTTAGAGATGATGAAAGCTTTAAGCTGTCTCTGTCTCACACACACCCCGTGGGCCTACAGCTCCTCCAGACAGCACTTTTTAAGTGGCTTTTTCATAGCTGAGTGAGAGATAGTCTGGGTCTATACGAGACACGCAACACATGGTGTATTCCTGTTATTTCTACCATATTCTTATCCTTCACAAGGATGGCTTCATTTGCCCTATGGTTGCCAGTCATCAATCACTATAGCACTGAATCAGTAAATAAGTTTACTCACTGTACATATACCACAAAAACTATGAAGACATGCCACTGAAAATGTGAGGGCTGAGTTCTAGACATGGAGACCAAAATATGTTGCAAAGTGGTCCCCTTTTGCAGTGGACCCTGGCAGTGACCGATTCACCCCCTCTGTACTCTGTGGGATCAGAGAGACGCTCTCAGTCTCTTATTCACACCTGTTAAAAGCCTGTTTAGCTCATTTCTCTCCCTCTACTATCGTAAGAGGTTCCTCACCCTCTTATGACCCTTTTGTACTCCATTAGTCTGCCCTTAATGTCAGACATAACCACTTTATAATGACTTCTTAAATATTATCAACATAAATGACTTTTTTTTATGACACTGCAACAGGCTTAGGGTACTTTCATTATTTGACCTAACACTAAACTCATTTAAATGCAACCTTAACAGGCTTATCATGCTCAAACAATATCCACAATAAAACTATTTGTGTCTGCCTATCAAAGTCACATCCTATTATCTTCCCATACTGGTCCATTGGTCCAGATCATAATGGAATGCTCCACGGTGCTCCATTTTGCTCTGCCCAATAAGCAGGACCTCGGCATCTTTGCCGATTATAAAAGCTTTTACTCTGCTACAGATAATTAACCACCCTTGTCAGACAGTAAATTGGAAAGCACTTACAGAGCGCAAACACCCATTAGCGTCTCAAAAACAGAGCAGCAAGCAAAGAATCAAGTGCCAAACCAAAGACTGAGAAAAGGGCCACAGTAAGGGTCAGAATTCAGCCACAATAATAAGCTACCTCAAAGGGCCTCATGTCAAAAGCTTTTATAACTACATTATTTATTATCACACTAATTGCATTTTACTCAATCAAACATATGAAGCATGGCTATATAATTGTTTGATTGATTAACTAATTAATTGACAGATTAATTGATGGATTGATTGATAATACAATATCGAGTTATAAAAGAAACAAGTTTTCTTCATAAGGCCTACAACACCATTAGTCTTATTATGTCATAGCTTCACCTATATAATTAAGATATCAATAATTAGGATAATCAGTTCCTGCATGTTTAACACAGATGTTAGTTGTACACAGACAGAACTCACCTGACCAGGCCTTTGACAGTGGAGCGCACTACGCTGGACAGTAGGAAGAGAGGCGAGACCAGCATGTGGAAGAGGGACAGGGAGGCAAACGCTACAGCAGGAGACAGATTTGCATCCTCCGAGATGTGAACGTGGACCACGAACGTCTTCACAGGCAGAAGAAAAAGACTTATCAACAGGGCTTCAAAGATACACTAAAGGAGCTATGAAGAGTTCTGTAGGCTTCGATTTCGCAGCCACATGGCCCTCTTCTACTGACTTGCACTGCATTTAACACAGTGCCTCAAAAAGTGATATTACAAAAGAACAGGGCTAACCACAAATGGGCCCATTGCCACCCAGCAGTACTAGCCTGGGTTTTCCCATGCTTTTCCCATGCAGCGATTTTATTCATGCTGCTAGGCAGCCTGGATTCTATGGACTTTGTTTTCACCTCAACGAAGGAACCAATCACAGAATGGAGGGAGGGCAGCAAGACGATGACGACACACCGAAGCTGTTATGAGCTACGTACAGATGCATTTGATAGACATTCGTAGCGCCCAATCAACGCCGCTGGACATTCGTAAACCACGTTTCAAATACGAGAAAATTAATGTCTAGTTCCCAGACCCCATCTCGATGAGACGAGGTCTGACGTTAGCCAGGCTACAGCAGTACAGTATTGCCATCCATCCCTATGAAAAGTGGGAAAGTACTGCTGAAGGGCTTAGCAGAGGTAATGACACTCTGAGGTACTCAGGTACCCATCATCAGTGCAAGTACAGATTAAAGCAACACTATGTAATTTTTTGATGTATGATTTTATCGCGCATCTAGTTGTGGTATCATCTTCAAATTCACTCTGATGATATACGGTCACAAGAAGGACAGAAACACAATGTTTTTCCCACAGCTCATCCAGGATATGTACTATGCAGTTCTGTGATCCAGATCGGAACACATCACAAAAATTGAAGAAAACCTTTTACAGCACGACTTTGCTGACTACTGACTATATTGCCAACACACACTAATTAGCATTAGCAGGTTTCTAGCAGTGCCAATTAGGCTTTGGATGGTGTTTGAAAGGGTTTCTTTGTGTCTTTTCGGTAGCTAGCTCCAATGTCTGGCTAAAATCCACATACTTTTGCTTTAAGTGAATCTGACATTGCACAGCAATCACAAAAAGTCTCATTGCCATCCATCGGTATGGCAGGGCAAGTCTTGCTGAAGGGCTTAGTGGAGGTAATTAAACTCTGAGGTGCTCTGTGAAATGTGAGCAGAGGCAGACTGTCCAGCCCTGACACATTTGGTTGCCTGCCAGTTTCCTCTCAAAATGACCTCAGACACACACAGCTGTCTTCTTTAAATGCCCTTCAGCAGACAAGACACATCGTGTGCTGCTTGATTACAAAGGTAAATGTCAGGAAGGAACTGACAAGAGGAAGTGGAGTTGCTCTAACACGTCTTAAATCGAAAATATACTCACGGTAAGAACAGCTGCGATTGGGATGGCTGTATTCATGAAAACTGAAATGGAAGAAAGGTCAGTTGAATTGAAAGCATCAGGCCCCGTGGCTATAGTTCTGCCTGAATCACTGAGATACACGGTTTTAGCAGAAAAAAGCCCCGGGCATCATTCCAACTAACTGCTTCAATTGACAGTCTAAATCTACCAATTCTGAATTCAATTACCTTCCTTAAAATCAACTTAATTAAATAGCCTATAGGTAAACTGAATAAAACCTAACAAAAGACCCCCAGCCAAAAGAGCATGTTGATCTTAAAGACAATCCCGGCAGACAACAACATTACAACAACAACACATTACATTTATATCTATAGAGCTTTTCTAGGTACCATAAGCTCTTTACAGTTAGAGGGGGTAACATCACTACAACCATCACCAATGTGAAGCAACCACATGGATGGCACGACAGCCATTTTGCCCCAGAATGCTCACCACACACCAGCTGGAGGAGGAGAGTGAGGGAATCAATCAACACTAGGGGGAATGATTAAGGGACAAATTGGAACACCGGGGAATCTTAGTCTTTGTGATCAGTGCCATAGGATCCTATGACCTTGATGATGGTCAGAATCTTGGCATTTACAGTAAGTCTCCTCTGATGGTTGGCAACTTAGCTTTCCAGGCAAATACTGGGCATCTGTTGGTCTGGCTTCTAGCTGGTAATGGTAGTGTTGTGTGTGAAAGTCTCTTGAGTCTCTCTCTCTCTCTCTCTCTCTCTCTCTCTCTCTCTCTCTCTCTCTCTCTCTCTCTCTGATGGATGTAATGCGTGGGTGAGTGTGTCAGAGATCTCACTGGAGATGGAGGTGTAGAGGGCGAAGGTCTGCAGGCTCTTAAGCTCCTTCTTGCGTGTCTCCTCCATGCTGCCACAGAAGATGTGCTCCCAGGCGTAGAGCTTCAGGAGCTTGATGCCCCTCAGCAGCTCATTGGTCTTCTTCAAGCGGTCATTTGAGTACTCCTGCGGGACAGCATCCAAAGGGAACAGGCAATGAGGCAGACAGCTGCCACGCCTCTAGCACTCAGACACCTGATTTCAGAGCTATCTTCCCCACTGTCATTGTTTACAACTACAACTGTTAACTTGCTTACTTGCTAAAGACTGGCAACTGGATGCTTTTCTTTGCTTCACATATTGAGCCACCACATAAACAACAATTCAAAACAACAACAACACTAAGGTGTGTGGCTGTGTCTGTAAACCGTCAAGAAAACTTACCAAAGTACTTTTTTGTGCTTCAGACAATTTGGTTGCCACAAAGTACTGCACTGGGGCCAGGAGTGCAATGACGGTGGCTCCAATCAAGGCACTTATACCCAAGAGGTAGTACAACAGAATCACCCCCACAACAATCTGGAAAAGTGACAAAAAGTGACAAAAAAGACAAAATGTTTAGTTACCAGCTGAAGAGCAGATGGCATACAAACACCATGCAGATGCCCAGGGATGTTGGGCATGAATAAGAAAGCAGATACTTCATCAGATACGCAACATGGGACAGCTAAATGTTCTTTTGTAGCATAATTGAAATCTGCATTGCTGTGAAAATTGGACGACTAAATGTTTAATGCTAACACACAGTAATGGAGCACAGATGTTGCTAACTTATTATATTAATTATTTTCCTAGACTTTCCTAGAGTTCCTGTGGATAGTCACACATGCAGACATTTATGGGTGGGCTTAAAGTAACACAATGTAGTTCTTTTCCTTAATTAAGAGCTTTCCTTTTCTTAACTGTAACCTAATCCATTTAGATGTTACACTGACATGATTTCAGACTGCTTCCAGTGATCTCCAGACTGCAGCCTACAAGGCCTAACGTAAAACGCTAAATCCTCCGCGTTGGCCTGAAGACACAGCCATGTGCTATCATTGCCATTGGACTGAGTTGGACTAAGTTAACGCAGACTTTTTTTTTCTTTCTTTCTTTTTTCTTTCTTATTTTATTATTTGTTAATTGTTTGTTTGTTGTCTGTCTTGTTTGTCTACCGTTAGGTGTCTCGGGTACGCTGGCGATTACGTCGCTCCATCCGGTATCTTTTGTCTTATGTGTAAATGTCTAGTGTGTGCTGATTATTATCATTTTTTTTTATTGTGTTTACTCTGTAAAGCGACCTTGTGAGAGAAAGTGGAATAGAACATTATGTTCAATATTCCAATATGTGGTTTAATGTTCTGCATTTCTCATCAGTGGGTCACTTTGACACTAAAAGTATGATTCTAGGTAATGAATGTATTTAGAGATAAGTGGGAATATTATGACTTTGCAGTGTTTCACTGTTCTGCATGGCTGCGTCAGTAGCTATCTGCTCCGGATTGCCAGGTTGCCACTGATCAGAGTCTGATTCAGTGTAGTCCACGTGAGATGGGATGACCAACGCCATCTCCCGTCAGCCTGGAAGGATACTTAAACTCTAACTATTTCCTTGCCTAGTTAGAGCAGCTGATGGATCTTTAGGTGAAGTCATGCTGTCTCTCCCTTGATGCGCATCATTGTAAATAAACTCTTTTTCCGTGGCTCTGTAAAAGAGCCTCTTAGGTTGTAACTTTTACAGACAGGCTTACAGCTACCATCTAGTCAACTCCGGTCTAGCTGTCGCGAAAGGTCAATTAAGGATTATTCTTTTTACCAAACCTACTGTGTGTGATCCCTCAGCCCGCTCTGCCGCCCTGACGCGCTCTCGGTGAGTAGTACGTTTTGTTCCTTTAAAGTGCTATTATGATTGCCATCATGGGCAAAGGGGGATTGCGTTGAGTAGAGCTCCTGTCTTTCGTAACGGAATAGACAGTTTGGGTGATAGTTTGTTGTAGCAGCTATCCGGCCCTGTAAAAGAAGGAACAAATTGTGTGCGCACACAGGTTGGGCCTACGTCAACGAATCTCCAGAGAGTTACAGATGTTCGATGCTGGGTCTGGGTGGGAGACCACCATCACTGGGTTTGCTAAATTGGAAAATCTGTCAAATTTTGAGACAAGTCACTGTAAGGTAACCAATGAGGAACATGAGTCAGTTTATGTCTCAACATACAAGGATACAAGGATACAAGGAAGTTTATTGTCACATGCATATAGTTACTGGAAGTAAGAAATGCAGTGAAATTATGTCTGGTGTCAGCCTGTTTGTGCATTAATGGGGGAGGGGGGGGGGGTAAAAAGTGCAGTAGAAGAGGGGTTTAGTAGATTAAGTGGCAAGCATAAGAAAGGTGGGGGAGGATTGGGATTGGGGGGGGGGGGGCACCAACAAGGAGCACCCAAGAGCAACAGGGGCAAGGATAAACTCCCTTACCAAGGAAGAAACCTTGGGCAGATCCACGGCTCAAGGGGCTAACCCAACTGCCAGGGGTCTTGGTGTGTGTGTTGGGGGGATGACAGGGGAGATGGGATAGTGTGCTGTGTATGTGGGGAGAGGGCAGTGTGCAATATGTGTGTTGGAGAAGCTTCCTCATGAGACAATGTGCTGTGTATTGGGGGGGGGGGGGCAGTGTGCTGTAAGTATGTTGGGGACGTGTGTTGGAGCTTCCTGATGAAATAATGTGCTGTGTAAGTAGGGGAGAGGGAGGGGGCAGTGTACTGCAAGTATGGTGAAGGGACTTACTATTGCAAGCAGAGTACTGTATGTATGATGTATGAGAGTGATGACAGTGAAGATGTGTGTGTGGGCGGGAGGGGAGTGGAGCAGTGACTGTGTGTGTGTGTGTAGTGTGTGTGTGAGGGTAGGTGGGGGCAGTGTGCTGTAAGTATGTAGAGGATGTGTGTTGGAGAAGATCCTGAAGACAATGTGCTGTGTATGTAGGGAGGGGGTGGGCAGTGTGCAGCAACATGTATGTCTATGTATGTTTCTGACCTATGGGTTATGTGTATGTGTTACTTTGCAATTGTCTGCTAAAGGTGTTCTCTGATACTAACATGTCTGAGTGTCAACCTGTCCCTGCTTGAACTACTAATTGGCATAGTTTGTTTGGAGCTGCAAAGCTATTTGAATCTAAGAAAACATCCGCCTCATCTGCGTTGTTAAGGGAAAGTTAACTTACTTGGCAGCTTTGTCTGCCTGTGGCAGCCACACATGGTCAGCAGCATTAGTTGGGCCAAACTAAGATAAAGGTGGGGACGCCTATTCAAAACATCCCAGTGCTGCTAACATTGTGTGTCAGCCAATCAAAAATACCACAAAATAATTAGGAGACAGAATGTGTCTAAAACTATAGGCTACATGTTATGTGTTGCAACTAAAGACTGAGTCCGTTCTGTCTTTGTATTCTCTCCTGTCAGTCGACATGAACCCTGAGTGAGAGAGTGTGTGTGTGTGTGTTGGCCAGCTGATATGCATGAATGTCACATATCTGTTACAGACTGTAACTGAGAATACACATAAGAAAGATGCATCTGACTGTTAACTGTATTGAATTTTTTTTATTTTTTTTTGCTTCCTCTCAATAAGATAATTATTTTTGTTTTTGCTTGGGATTCAAACTTGTTTGATTTACTGAACTATTCTCAACTATAATATTAATATTATAGTTGACTTTGCAGTGTTTCACAGTAGCTATCTGTTCCGGATTGCCAGGTTGCCACTGATCAGAGTCTGATTCAGTGTAGCCCACGTGAGATGGGATGACCAACGCCATCTCCCGTCAGCCTGGAAGGATACTTAAACCCTGACTATTTCCTTGTCTAGTTAGAGCAGCTAATGGATCTTTAGGTGAAGTCATGCTGTCTCTCCCTTGATGCGCATCATTGTAAATAAACTCTGTTCCTGATTTTTCATATTATTGGTCTGACTGGGTCTCTATTAAATCTATGGTATCAAAATTACCATTACTTGGGTGCTTTGAAAGGCGCTATGTAACAAATAAAACATATTATTATTATTATTATTATTATTATTATTAATATTATTAACATGGAGAATGGAGTCTACTGTACTGTATATGACATTGCCAATGCATGCCTGGAACATCTGGTACTGCACTATGTAACGCGTCTACTTTTATCTACAGTCAAAACTAAAGCAATGGGTGTGGATACCTCAGCTATAGAGCTTAATACTTTTTACTGAATTGTCTGTGATTGACATAATCAATAATTCAGTGCAAAGCTTGGATTCCTTTCCAAAATTGAAGTCAGTGGACCTCGGCCATACCAAGTTACACTGCCATTTGAGTCCCTCTAGTCTGCATACAGACCATGTATCTGGCACTGAATGAGACACTTCGAACAAGTCTCTCCAAAAGTTGGCTCCTTGGAAAATCGGAAAAAGCTCTCCAGACTAACTTTAGCCCCTCTCCCAGCACAAAGCCTGATCTGCATCCAAGACTGATGCGGACGGATCTGTCACCGGAGGAGACACCTCAACTGTCTCATTAGCAAAGAACCAGCGTCTCCTGAGCACCTCGGCTTAGCCAAGCCTGCATCAGAACTGGCTAATGGAGGCAGTGGGGAAAAGCACTGGCTTTAGCAGTCGATCTCAATTAACTGCTGACCTAACACACTTAATCATAACAAACAGTTTGTAGAGTTCTCCACAGAGATCCTCCCAACATCTACTTAAAACATTCAAGAAACAAATGAGTCCATTATCTTACAAATGAAGGATGAAGGATCACTCTCCCCATAGCTGTATTTTAGTCTGGCTGAGGGGATTTAGGGCTTTACAATGCAGTAAGTGGGTGAGGGAACGTGACAGGTGGGGATAAACGAGAGGAGGGAAATGGCAGGAGAAAAATGGGAGAAACAAAGAGACAACACGCTGGGAAAAACAAAAGGGGTCACTTATTAATTCAAGACAGAGCTATGACTCCCTGAATGCAAAACACGTTACAAAGGTGATATTTCAACCTTGAAAAGCATTTTCATCTCAGGAGGAGAAATGCTTTTTTTTAACTACAGTGAGATTTTAGATTAGCAGTTATTTTTACATTGGTCCAGACTAACTTCAATTTGAACCTAGAATGGCTTATGTCTGGAAACTGCTCCTGCTGCCAAGCGGAGTTGTGCCTGCCCTGGCACCATCTCATCAAAATGATCTGTGTGTACAGTGATTCAGCAAAACAGATATGAGATGAAATGAGAGAGATAAAAACAGAGGAAACGGAAACCTGAAAAGCCTTTATACGGATGCAGCCTGTGAGTTATGATAGGATTGAAAAGGTTACACGATTAATATTAGCCCCTTTGATGAGCATCTGCTATGCTGGCCTTCCATCAACAGACTCTTTTCTTCGGTGATCCCTCTTTGGTGGAATGATTTATCAACTGTTCTAGCTATTCTAGCGATAGTTGTGGGGTGTTCAAAAAGCATATAACGACTCATCTGTTTACCTTGTATTTATCTAATTCATTTTATACACATCTAATTAATTAATTTAAGTTCTGGTTTGTATATGTTTATGATAATTGTTATTATTCTGTTAAATATATTACTAAATTTTGTTTGTATCATCATTTAGGATATGGCTACTTTAAACTGTTAATTTAATGTTAATTTAATGTTTATTTATGTCACTGTAAGTCACTTTGGACAAACGTGTCTACTAAGAACCATAAATATAAACATAAACAAAGGGGGTTGAATAAATCAATACCAAGAATAATTACCACTGCTCTGTTTACATAGCACCATATCAACAGTTGGGTTGCACAGGTTAATGTATACATCTGGTACAAAAGATAACAACCTCTATTCTGCAAAGAGCAGAAGAGGAGGAATGATCCAATAGAAAGGATTAGAGTTGAGTGTGTATCGGTAATCATTAAGAATGTCTGGATGAAGGGGAACAGCAATCTATACTATCAGCTACAAACTGGTCAACTTATCATAGAGACATAAATGGAAAGACATACTGTACATGCTATCCTATTGAACTGAACAACTGACAGTAGCAGATAGCAGTGGCAGTATACAGTATTGAACTGCAAACAGCAGAAAAGAAATAGATGGACAACAAAGTTGACCAATAAGGTCAAAGCTGTGTAACATCTATGCGTTTGCTAATCAATGCTGCTTGTTTTTCCAACAAACAATTGCTCAGGTGTTCACCAGGCCAATGGGTCAAGATGATACTGGCCATAAGAACTGAAAATGAACCTCACGAGAAGTATTTGATTGGCTGGCTTACTTGAACTGGCATGGCCCACAGGTTTGGACACAAGAAGAAGAACCACATGAGCTGATTGATGTCGATGGCAACCAGGTTGCATATCTGGCCCACGGTCATCTCGCCCATCGACAAGTTTGATGTGCAGAGACGCATAATCTTGTTGTAGACCTTCATCTAGTTTGGACAACAAAAAATAGTCCGTTTTTAAATGCAGCTGTAGAAAAACTTTAGGTACACATACATCTGACTATACTGTAGGTATATACAGTACATCATAATCAAGTGCATGTCTAACTTTTGTTCTAGAGTTGGATAAAATGAGGACAAATTCCTGCACATATTAATCTGGACTCGGACACTGTTTCCATGTTTCAGTTCCTGTCTAACTGTATTTAGTGACGCCATCTTTTGAGTGGTCTGGCTGAACTAAATGTTCCCCATTGGTACCTGTATGGCCCCTCTCAGGTTGATGCCGTTCTCGATGGCCACGTAGTAGGAGGCCTGGAGGAAGGTCCTCTGCAGGAGCAGCGCGGAGAACAGGAGCACAGTGAGCACGTAGGCGTTGGCCAGGAACTCCCGCGATGAGATGAAGTAAACCCCCAGCAGCTTCACCTGACCAACACAGTGACCCACGCATCAGCACTCAAGCAAACACAACCTTCAAACTGAGGAAAACCCATGGGGATTGCACATAATACACACATACTGTACACACACTCACACTTGCATGCACATACACACACACACACGCACACACACACACAGGGCAACGTTGTCCTAGTCTCCATCCATCTTACCCTTACATCAGTGGTTCTCAAACTTTATCTTTCATTCCCCACTTTGATCAAGGGGGCATTTTCGAGCCCCACCTGTCCCTCATCGCTCTACGAAAGTGGTAGGTCAAGCTTAAAAAAGGTCAAATTTATTGAAATAATGACAAGTTCTAAATATATCCTTTTCAGCAGAGTTAAAATCAGCTGGTGATGCAGATATAATAATAAACAATTACATAATGTGCCATTGTAAATTAAACACACATATTACTGTTTTCCAGCAACATTAGAAAGCACAGGCCAATATTTTACAGCATTGTACAATATATTCAATGAAATACTAATGTTCTGCATTAAATGGATCCATAATCCAGTACACACACTGCTGGTTGGGAAATATTTTTGAAATAAACTTTGCAGGGATGTGATGTAGGCCTACTGTTCAATACATGGGATTGAAGGAGAAATTTTGGATTACTAAAATTTTTTTATATTCTGTATATGCTTTCTATACATTCAATACTGTGCATCAACTTTGCTTTGTCTGTCATTTGCTCTTTCCATGTCATGATTTTCTAATAAAGGTCATGCGACCCCCTTTGTCACGAGTTAAGGGTATTCTGCCTGAGGCAGTAATATTAGGAATATCCCGACAGGAACTAGACTATGGCAAGAGAATGCTGAAGGATGTATATGTATTGTATTGACCAATTATCTACTTACTTGGAGTAGCCACATGACTTGCGTATGGTGCATGGATCACATGCTATGTCCAAGAAGTGTATATGTATTGTTGTATTTCTGCATGTATGAGGATTTTTGGAAAAGACCATTGTACTCATGTGATTTGTATTACCAATGTAATTAACATGTATAAGATGGGGCTTCGCCCTAGAGAACTTTGAGTAGTGTTACTGGAACATGATGTTGCTAGTGACCTGCTCCCGATATCGTGAATAAACCTGCAGTGGTTCCTCACACCTGAGTGTTGCCTGGATATTTTTGACCACATTTTGGTGGCAGCGGTGGGATACCTAACTCCGAGACGCGGCGGTGAAACCTGGAAGGCTTAGGACCCGAAAAGGCCTTACGGGAGATCTATTTTTGATTTTGGGACAATACCGTGGAAAAAAGGCAACAACGCCCGCGGGACCCATCCTTGCCTAAAGGGAGTCATCCTGTGTCTCGGATACGGTATTACCATATTGTGGTCACAGGCACCTAGGTGGTGAGTGGGAAGCGATTTTTTTCTACCGCTTTGTAGTTAAGAATTGGCTTGTGTGCCGGGGTGCCACCGAAGCAATCTGCTCTACTTGTAGGAAGGTAGAAAGGTTGGCTTGTGAGCACAGCCGAAGAGCAATCGATAAAGGATCTGCTAAGAGAAGCAATCGGTAGGATTGGCTTAAAGCGCTTGATACGGGGATTGGATTGGTTGAGAACCTTGCTATTGTACTCTGATAGTTTGCTCTGTTTTAGGCGTGAGGTAATTTGGCTAATAAAAATATATTAAAGGGACACTGCTATGGGGACTAGTAATAGTAAAACTGTTAAATTGCCCAAAGGTATACATAATTATGGATGTTTAAAAAATATGGATAAGAAATATGGACCTGAATGTGTAGATGAATGTTTATTGAATAAGTGGAGTAGATGGACTGAAGGAAAATTTCCTTTAGATGGTACGTTGAGTTTTGGAAAGGTTAACTGAATGTAGGGCTAAGATGGAAAGGAAGGCTAGGCCTTTTAAGTATGATTTGTTTGATAAGTGGGAAAAGAGAAGCGAGGGAAAGAGAGGAGAAGAGAAAAGTTATGGAACAGAAAGAGCAGGGCCAGAGAGAGAGAGAGAAGGTTTGTGCGGAGCTATGGACATTTCAACTGAAGTCTATGTGCAGACGAGTGAACCTGACCTCCAGCCCTTATAGTCCGTAAATCTCCACCACCATTCCCTTCAGCACCCCCTACACCACAGCTGGCTTTGGCTGTTCCTGCCCCTAAGCCCCTGCAAGTATTCACCTACTGAAGATTGGACTAAAATGGCTATTTCTCAGCTTACAACAGACTGCTAGAGAATTCTTGGGAAGAGTGGCTTCAGCAGTTAACAAACTTTGTGGAGTAAGGAGAACAGGATTTAGGTGGACTGAAAGAAACGGTTGCTGGAATTGTGGAGACGTAGAACACATAGCGAGATATTGTCCGAAACAGGGTGATTGGAGACAAGACGGGGATAAATCACCACAACGACGCCCTCAGGGTCCGGTCTGGACACAGAATGGAAATTCTGAATAGGACAGGGAGGACTCTGAACAGGGGACTCCGGGACCCCTCACCAACACTTCTGTATCACCCTATGAACTTTATCCACAACTGACTTTGAATGCTGCCACACAACCTAAGCTAACTCTTTCTCTGAATGGTAATGATGTATCTTTTTTAGTTGATACAGGAGCGGATGTTAGCACACTTGGAAGGAAAGATAGTTGTAAGTTTTTAACATTAAAAAGCAATAGAGTTATATATGTAACAGGAGCTTCAGGCCAATCAGTGGCAGAACCAGTTTCTACCCCTTTAGTGGTTCAATATGAACATCAGACAGTAGAACATTCTTTTCTCCTGAGCAGTGTTTGCCCTGAAAATTTACTAGGCCGAGATCTAATGTGTAAATTAAATCTTACACTTTTTCTTTCTCCTGAAGGAGTAGGTCTAGAAGGGCCCATTTATCTGTATTGTCAGAAAGTTAACCCCACAAAGATAGGATATGAGTGTAAAGACATTAGTTTAGCATTAAAATCTCCGATCTCGGTTCTAGAAAAGACAGAAACCCCTGAGCAATTTCAGTGTACAATCGCATGTTTTCAAGGCTCTCCAGATCAGCTGTATGTGAAAGAGTGGTCCAGATAGGAAATAGTATTGAGACTATTGATGTAGCCGGCGTATTGACCTCTAAAATCTACTCTGCAGTAGTAGTAGACCTGTCTCCAGGTCTGAAATATTTGTTTGCAAACCCAAATTCTTATCCACATGTTGCTTTGGTGAAAGCCCAAGATAATTGGATTGATTTAGGGCCGTTTGTGAAAGCGTGTGTTAATGCTAAAGATTGGACAGGAGTCCAAGAAACCCTAAATTTGTTTTATTAGCCATCACAAGATGCATGCAAGATGCATAGTGTTCTTTGAAAGTTACTCCTGTGCAGAAAGAGCTCTCTGCATGTTTAATACCCTCATTAACCCAACCCAATAAATGGAGGGTTCTCTCTTTAAAAGAGAAAGCAGATCTGTTAGCCGCTGTTCCAGATAATCTCTGGGCAGCTGATAGTTATGACTTTGGGACTCTATCTACTGCTCAACCATTAAAAATATGCGCAAAAACATTGCATTACCCGTCGAAGTTACCCGTTAAGAAGTCTGATGGCACTTGGAGATTTGTGCAAGATTTAAGACTTGTTAACGACGCTATTCACCCGAGGCATCCTATTGTGCCAAATCCTTGCACAATTCTCTCTAGTCTGCCATCCACTGCGAAGTTTTATTCTGTAATTGATATTAAAAATGCGTTTTTTACGATAAGAGTACATCCTGCCTCTCAATTTTGGTTTGCCTTCACCTTTAAAGGTCAAAGGTATACTTGGAGTTGTTTGCCTATGGGATACACAGAATCACCTTCAGTGTTTAATGAGGCATTAGTGGCCTGTCTGACACAATTTACTCCACTGGCAGGAAGTACTGTTATTTCTTATGTTGATGATGTTTTATTAGGAAGTCCATCAAAAGAATCATGCCTGATTGACACAGTGGCATTGCTGAAATACCTGGCCAGGGTGGGACTTAAAGTCTCTTAAAGAAAAGTTGCAACTCTGCCAAGAGCAAGTTAAGTACTTGGGTCATATACTTACTCCTGGCTGCAGGGCCCTGGATGCGTCACGCATCACTGCAATTACTGGCTGTCCGAGACCCAGGACAAAGCAGCAATTGTTAAGCTTCTTAGGAATGATTGGTTATTGTCGTGTTTGGATTTTAGACTTCTCGGAGAAGGCACAAACTCTCCGAACGTGCGCAAATGCTTGTAAGAGTTTGACTGACATTGTAAATTGGACTGACGACTGTGAGACTGCTTTTGTGATATTGAAACAAGCTTTAGCTTCAGCTCCAGCTTTGGGACCTACCGCCGAAGATGGCGAAAGCCATGATTGCTGTGATGTCATAACAATTTGTACTAAACCTCGTCCTGATATATCTGAGGAACCCCTTACTAACCCTGACTTTGTCAATGGTTCCTCATTACGCTTGGAATCTGGAGTGGTAGGGAGTGGCTACGCTGTGGTGAATCAATTTGAAGTGGTTGAATCTTACTCGCTCCCTCCAATTTTTTCTGCCCAATCTGCTGAGTTGATAGGACTCTTTTGAGCTTGTGTGTTGGCAGCTGGAAAATCTCTTTGCATATACACTGATAGTCGTTATTGCTGGGGAATTGTTCAGGACCATGGAGCAATATGGAAAGAAAGAGGCTTTCTTACGGCTACTGGTAAACCTGTACAACATAAAGAGTTCATTGTATTGTTGCTGGAGGCAATTCAGCTTCCTTCTGCTTTAGCAGTGGTTAAGTGTGCAGTGCATATTAGAGGCGCTGATGAGGTCAGCCTTGGGAATGAGAGGGCTGACTCGGCTGCTAAAAGTGCCGCGAAGGGGGGAGTTGAGAGGAGGATACCACCACAGTTTTTAAGACTTTCGAACAAAACACAATTGTTTTTGAATTTGAATTTGCATATACCAGATATAGTGACATCAGGTCAAGCTTTAAAAGAAGCACAAAAATCGGCAGATACAAAAGAAAAAAGAAAATGGAAAAATTGTAAAAAGAATAATGATGATTTGTGGCTACATACTCCAACAGGCAAGCCTGTTTTACCAAAATCATGTTTTCATATAGTTGATAAAGTCACTCATGCTTTAGATCATGCGAGTGCAACAGCTATGGTAAAAACAATAGAACAACTTTATTTTGCACCAGGATTCACCACCGCGGCAGCTGCTTACTGTGATAGGTGCATTACCTGTCTAAAACATAACACCGCACCCACAGTGAGAACCCAAGGAGGGCATCACCCACCACCATCAGACCCGTTTGAATATATTATAATGGATTTTATTCAATTGATCAATTAACAAAATGCAAAAGTTATGAATATTGCCTTGTAATTGTAGATATGTTTTCAAAATGGCCAGAATGTTAATGGAATGTTGAAAGATAAACTGACTAAAATAATGGGATGGAATTGGTTGACTGCTCTACCTTTGGTTCTCCTCTACCTCAGAGGCCGTGCATCAAGATCAAAAGGGTTAAGCCCATTTGAGATTTTGACTGCCCGTCCCATGCCAATTCCAGGTTTACCTAATCCTAACCTCATGTAGTTGGTACCTTGTCTGGTTACATGCGAGAACTGATTGCTGCTCTATCTTTTGTTTCTTAACAGGTGGTGTTGGCTTTGCCTCAAAGTTTTCTGGATACATACCCAGTGCTTGTTAAGGACTTTCGAAGAAAACGCTGGAATGAAGAACGGTGGCGCGGACCGTATCAAGTTCTGTTGTCTACACCAGTGAGAATTGCGGAAAGAGACTCTTGGATTCATCTGTCACACTGCAGAGTGGTGAAAGAACCGGAACATTATCTCAACGGATTGTGACTTTATGCTTGAGGTTGACCAGTGGAGGTTTTGGCAAACTTCGCCAGTAGGCCTTTGGATATATTTTCCATCGGGGATAAGGGAAGTGTTGCAAGATCCTGCTGTTTTAACCTGCATTACAACTAGAAAGTATTGGACTGCAAATGAAGAGAAGTATACTCTGATTGTTACACATTTTACTAAGTAAAGTGTGAAGTCCTTTGAGGGTAGGGAAATCAATTAGTGTGGTACACCAGTGTCTATTTAAATTAGTGGATTCAACCATCCATCATCCAAATCAATGGTGGATATTAAAAGTAGAAACAAGATATCAGTATACACTAAACTAGCACTGTTTTATTTCCAGTTTAGCTAGATATTTAATCATCGCTGGACAGTGACCTGGGGAGGGCCTAAAAACCCAAGCCAGCTCTGCTGTTGAAGATAGAATAGTCTTTGTTGTTTTGTAACTGGGAGTAGAGTGGGGCTAGTGTTGCTATTCTGTGTGTTCTTACTGATTATGCCCACTTCTCCAGAGGAGGAGATCTGTGGTTCTAATAAAGCCTGTGAAGTGGCTTTCCAAGCTAGAACAACTGTAGCAGGGACGAATGAGACCTGCTGGGTGTGCCAAGAAAAGTCTTTTCAAATGCGTGTTTTTCCCTACAGGACTTCTGATGATTCTGCATGCTCTGCATCTCGACTGTGTACTAGTAAAGATTGCCTTAACATAGTAGGTGTGACAGGGATAGAACAATTTTTAGGTGGTTCGTCCTTGAATATTATGTTAACATTAATGGATTCTGTTTGGATAAATAAAACTGGACAAAAGATTTGATAGAATGATATTAAATTGTGAAATGAGTTTTACCCTGATATGATGACCCGGAAATGTTTTTGGAAAATGTTATTTGAAATTGGATTTTTCTTTTTTATTTCTCTTTGATTACTAAAATTTTTTTGTGGCCTTAAGCCCCAAAGGGGGGAAATGAAGGAGAAATTACAGCCTTTTGGTCAGCTCCCATCTCCTCGCAAAGTGCGGAGAATAGACGCGCTTTTAAGGGCCGGGTCTTGATGAAATTCACCACTCTCACAACCTCGTTCAAAATCTCATTCAGGTTGGGACTAACTAAGCTGCCTTGACACAAGTGCTTCCCTATGAATAACACAGTGCGTCCATTGCGCATCGGGTGCTACCTGGGCCTAGGCTACAGATAAAAAAATAAATTAAAAAAACTCCTTGATCCTTCATCAATCAATGGGCCGTCATTAAATGTTAAACACACACACACACACACACACACACACACACACACACACACACACACACACACAGTGTACAGTACAGTGTGACCTTGCCAAGCACACTGCTGCCCCGATTGAAAATGCAGAGGAGGAGGCTGCTAAAGGTGACAGCGGATCAAGGACACCCTGTGTCCAGACTTCCTGATGTGCTGACTCCCGTTTAATCAGTACCTAGAGCCATCCTCTCTCCTTGTTATTCCCACTGTGCATTACACATCACGCCAACCATGATTTCCAATTGGCGTCATAGCAACACAATTGACAAGGTGGCTTTTGAGGATGTGTCCTTAGGGTGAGCAATCACAGTGCAGCCTGATTGAAGGATTCCTGCAAAATGAAGAGGAGGTATCTGCTGGAACGATAATAGCCTCGGAAGCTGGGCTAATTTCCTTGTTACCATCATATTAATTTCATTAGTTTATATCATATTTCCTCAGTCCATATCATACTGATTTCATCAGTCTACACATAAAAAAAACGCAAAAGGAAGTCTGACCTCTAGACTTGCATGAGGTTTCCTTAGCAACAGTCTCCTTGCTTTGAAAATGATAGATAGACTTCAGCAGGAACAAGATGGATATCAGAGACCTTGTTTTTATCATATATGGTGCACGTGTGTCAAGATTTATGAAACACAGATTCTACAAAATCACGTGGCCCCTACAAAATGTGCCCATGTGACAGAGCAGGCTAGTAATATTGAGAGCCTAACCATCTATGGTAGAACAAAGCGATGCCCCATCTGGAGTCTCTCTCTCTCTCTCTCTGTCTCTTTTCCTCTCTCTCTCTCTCTCTCTCTCTCTCTATTTCACACCTTATCTATCTTCTCTGCGGGTAGAGGGCTGGCAGATCATAAATAAATCCCATTCTAAATTATTTATTAGTGCTCTGATATTCATCAAGTTCATTCAACTCTCATTCCTTGAGGATCCTTTCTGGACCTCATACCATTACCAGCTTATTAAAGATGCAGAACAACTTCATATTCGTCTGAAAATGCAATGGGAAAATTTGCTAACAAAAGAAATGCAATTAATTTGCACATTCTTATCTAATTGCCAAATACAGTTGTGTATAAAATACAGCGCTGTGCCATCCATAAAAAAACGAATGGTCTGAGAGAATTATGCCAAAAGACTAGCTACAGTGATAATGACGGAAAAGCACCATGAAATAACACATATGTGAAGTCTATGTCCATGCATATTGTAAGAACATACTAGCAATAGGAGATAAGGACATACTAGAAATCGTAAGTAGTAAGGACATACTAGAAATCTAGACGGACCCTAGTGGCAGCAAATGTAATTTGCAGCCAGGGTAGTCTAGCAACTCTCCATTGGCTTGCGAGCTGGAAAAATTAAACTTCGATCAGGCCAATCACATTGTGTATAGAGAGTCGGCGACGGTTCCGTGTGAATTCCCTGCTACTTGAAAACAAAGAAGATGGATGCTGTTGCTGATGAACAGCGGTCTTTGAATCATGACTCGAGTTAAGCTTTTTTTAAATTGGCAAAAGTTTGATTAACTAGTCAACTAGCTTCGCTGGTGGGAAAATGCATGGGACTCATGAGTTGTATCGCTATCCTATTGCATGCAGAGGAAATTTGAAAGACAACCATTTATCCCGCCTCTCGGATTGAAGAATGCCAATGGATAGTTCCCAGACCCTACATCTTGATATGGGTATGTCTCGTCAGCCTAAGGACACACTGTAAATGCAGTCAAATCATTAAGCGTCTGGTGCCACAAAATATCTGTTTGTGTCTGACTGGAGAGGATCTGTATGGTAAGGCCATGAGTTGTTTTGTTCTTCAGTAATGGAGGTCTGTGTGGTGCGTGAGCAGCTCCAAGATGGCGCCGCGAATGGCTGCCTCGGTACTTCGCTCTCTAGTACTTTGTTTGTTTTTGTGTGTTTATTATGTTTTCTGCAATATTTCACCAGTAACTTTTACAAGGGAAGAACTCTTCATAAACTGTAAGCCCCTCTATTCTCTGCGGGAATTCTCTACATTGTCTACATTTCGCCACAAGCCTGCGTAGTAGACGCGCTACAACAGCTAGCTGACCAGATAACAGACATTCAGAAAAAACACCCGGACTCTCTCGCCATTATTGTTGGGGATTTTAACAGCGCCAATCTCAATCAGGAACTCCCCAAATACAAACAGCATATCAAGATTCCCACCAGGGACAAAAACACATTGGACCACTCTTACACAGTTTTAAAAGATGCTTATCGTGCCGTTTCCCGGGCAGCTCTAGGACTCTCAGACCACTGTCTGCTTCACCTCATCCCAACTTACAGGCAGAAACACTTCTTAACCTGTGGCAAAGACTGTACAGAAATGGACAAGGGAATCAAAGCTGGAGCTGCAGGCTTGCTTTGACTGCACCAACTGGAACATTTTTGAAGCTGCAGCTACAGATCTCAATGACCTCACTGACCTCACTGATACTGTAACATCCTATATCAGTTTTTGCAAGGACATCTGTGTGCAAACTAAGACCTTCCACACATACAATAACAGCAAACCTTGGTTCACTTCTAATCTTAGGAAGCTACGCCAAGCCAAAGAGGAGGCCTACAGGAGTGGGGACCGGGACCTGTATAAGCAGGCCAGGAACAAGCTGACGAAGGAGGTCAGGGTAGCTAAAAGAAGCTACTGTACAGTGAGAAGCTAAAAAACAGTTTCTCAGCCACCGACCCTGCAACTGCTGTATTTATTCGGTAACACTTTACTTGACGGGTGAGTTCAAAACACATTCATAGCAGCTGTCATAAACTGCACATAAAGCATTCATGACTGTTTCATAAGACATGACTCAACATTCATACCAAACCTTTCATGAATGTGGAGAACAGAACGACGACAACTTGTCAAAATAAAAGTCCTACAATCTCAAAACAACATTGCCTTTTTCGTTCTAAACCTCTTACCTGATCACGTCACATCTGATTCAATGGGCTACTCCAGTGCCAAAGCAACAGAACATGGTCAAGCAAATCATGTCCAACCGTTCCAAGTTACACAAATATGGGTCAGCTGAATGTAGGCTAGTTCACCTCCCAGTGTTAAACTCAGTGATTACGAATACTTCACAACTTGTATAGTAAAGTGACATTCAATGTAGACTTCATAAGATATTCATGAAATATTTACAAAGGCTGGAGAGATTAAATTAATGGTATCCAGGTTACACAAATTCGATGTTGGACTTTTATTTTGACAAGTTGTCGTCGTTCTGTCTTCCACATTCATGAAAGGTTTGGTATGAATGTTGAGTCATGTCTCATGAAACAGTCATGAATGCTTTATGTCCAGTTTATGACAGCAGCTATGAATGTGTTATGAACTCACCCGTCAAGTAAAGTGTTACCATTTATTATTATACGTACATAGCCATATTTTACTGCCCTTCATTCTATTCTTACTGTTCTGTTTTTATTATTTTATTCTTTTTATGTTTTTTAATTTTTTTATTCTTATATGTTAAGTGAGTGTTGTACTTTGAGAGCAAAGATTAACCGGAGTCAAATTCCTTGTTTGTTAACTTTATGCACTCACTCACTCACTGCACTCTCAGTCAGACACTAGATCATAGCCTCTCTGGGGGGCACCTAGCGCCTGATATTTGAGGTTAAGACAGCAGGGCACCGGCCACATAAATCTTTGATGAGTCGGCCTGCCAACAGACGTCGCACCAGCACTGATATGAACACCGCTGCACTGACCACCGGAGATGGAATATGACCAGCAGCGCAATGCCCTAAAACCAACAAGGAATTCTGAGTCATACCTTCTCTCCTAGCACTACTAACAACTGGACATGTTTAATCTAGCACTTACCACTTGACTACCCCCCTTCTCCATTCTATGCACGTACTGTAGCCTAGTACTTATTGCTGCACTAACATGTCCTTGTGGCACTGTACCTTAATCGTTTCCCTTTTTTGTAAGTCACTTTGGATAAAAGCGTTAGCTAGATGTAAATGTACGGTTCTATAATTGTGATGTGTAGTGAAGGGAGAGTTGAACCATCCAGGTTTAAAACAAAATCAATAAATAAATAAAAAATTAAACAAACTAATGACCCAGGGCCATTGGTAAGAGACAGATAATGATAATGATAACAGTATTAAAATGACAGTAAAGGCCCTATCTTACACCCGGCAGAATGTGGAGCCAAGCATGACGAAAAGGCTTGTTCCTGTCTTACATTCAGTGATGCATTTTTCACCATGCACTCCAGTTGAGAATGAAAATGGTGAATTAAAAAAATAGGTATGGTCAGGCGTATTATCATAAATAACTAAGTGTAAAGCTGTTTTGTCGTTGCCTATGAGACCACAGTGAAGTTTCCGTTTGGATGAGTTCAAATAATAGGCGAGTGCAGACACATGTAGGCTATACTCTGCTAGTCCCACACACATTTTAGTTAAGCAACGTTTAGTGGAATCCTCGTGTTGTATACACGGTCTCATGCTAGCAGATTCCTTCAGATGTGCTGACTACTAAAATACTAACGCGCTGTTTGATGTTGCGCTTCTTGCTCTAAAAGGAAATGACAGATGTCACTCTCATTTGATGTTTTGTCCAAAACACACCCATTACTGATTAAGAAACATAAGAACAACCCTTTTGAACAATGCGTCTGGCGAACTTATTACACCGTCCAGGTAGTGATTTTGGACTGGCCACACTCTAAACATATTTAAACCATCAGCTTCAGACCGCACGTTTCAGATCATTAAAATAGAGCCCTAAGAGTGTATACTCAACTGCAGTGACAGCACTCATCTCAGACATTCATCACTGGCTGAACAAATAGAGATCAAAGACGTTTTATATAACGTTGCAATTAGTTCCAAAAACAGCTGCGCTCTCTCACCGGTGGCTGAATGGTGCGGTTCTCCTTGCTGATGTGGTGCACGATCCCGGAGATGCAGAGCGGGCCGGCGAAGCCCAGCAGGTCAGCCATGAAGCGGTAGGAGATGCTGAGGATCAGCGGCCTCCCATAGGCCTTTCGCAGGGCCTTCCAGATCAACTGGGGTCCTTGGGGTTGGCTGTCCTGAGGCCTCTGGAGGAGGGGGGGAGGAAGAGGAGGATAGGAAGGGAAGAGATGAAGAGGGAAAGAGAGATAACAAGGGGGAGGTAGAGAGAGGGGAGAGGACGAGGTGGATGGGGAGGGAGAGGGGAGAAAGACAGTGAGGAAGATGAAGAACAAGAGGGAGAGGAAGATGACAAGTGGGAGGCAGAGAGAGGAAGGTGTGGTGAATGACAAAGGAAGAGAAAAGAACAAATGAGACAAGAGGGAGGACGAGAGGGCAGGATTTGGAAAGGAGAGGAATGTGATAATCATAAAAGAAAAACATAAACTCTCACACAGAATATTTTATTTTCTTCTAGTACTGGTATGTTATGTGAAACACACACTATTAGTGTGCGATGATTATTCTATTATGAACATAAATCACAATAATTCTAATGATAAATCTCAGTTTCATTGTGTCCGTGTCCGTGAAGAGGCTAAAACAAGCTTTTTTAATATCCACTGGATTTCTAAGTAATTCATTTTTGTCATAAGCTATATTTTGTTTGGTTTGTGTTCATGACAATAACACATATATTGTATTTTTTGTCATATTACTCAGGCAATAGGCACAATATATATGTATTCACTCAGAATATGTATGCATGTCTTAAAGGGATATTCCACCATTTGGGGAAATACACTCATTTTCCACCTCCCCTTGAGTTAAACAATTGTTGAGTTTTACCTTTCCCCAGTTCATCCAGCCATTCTCTGAGTCTGACAGTAACACTTTTAGCTCCAGCCCATTGAATCAGATTAGACCGTTAGCTTATAGGAGAGATTCAATGAGCTGGAGCTAAAAGTGCTACTGTCAGACTCAGAGAACGGCTGGATGAACTGAGGAAAGGTAAAACTCAATTGTTTAATTGGGGAGGTGGAAAATGAGTGTATTTCCCCAAATGGTGAAGTATCGCTTTAATGCAAAAGCAAAAACTCAATTTACATATTTCTCCACCATACACGTCACAGCACCACTTGAATAATGCAACTCTGAAGAGTTCGTGTTGACCTGGAAAGAACTGTACTTTTTGACAGACAATTCTGCCAAAAAAAAAAACATGAAAAATAGACTGCATTTTATTCTCTCTCGTACAGAATACTGCAATTGCCTAAAGCTGTTGAACATCCTGCCTCCCCATCCAACACAAAGTCCCCATATCCGGCCTCCCACCAGTCGCCCCCAACAGCGCGCCCGAGCGCGTCCCTGCTAAAGCTCAGCCTCCCTCCAGCCGCTGATCAAACCATTTGTTTTCATTTGAAGCAGGACGTGTCGTCCGAGCCGGAGTCTGAGCGCTGTGAACTCCTGGAGGAGCAGACGTCCGGCGCAGACGTGACTGCTCGCATCGTCTGGAAACATCCTGACGTGTGAGCCGTGACGCACCCCGCGGGCGGCTTAGTGCGTCCGGAGCGTCCGTTTACCTGGAGTTCAAAGAGGGGGCCCCCGGGTGACGCTCCACTCCGGAGGGGCCTCGCACTCCGTCTTCCTTCACTCGCTCTCGTTCCCATGGAGTTCCTTCACCCTTCTGGAGGTCAACGGGGTCCCCGCGTTCACAGTGGAAACGGGAACAGGGTCCCCACTCTCCGCAACCCAGAGAGAAAATAGAGGGGGTGGGGAGGGGGGGGGGGAGTGCGTGTTCACACTGTCCACGTAGCCATGGCTCACACCACAACAGTGGAAAACCCTGACCCTGACCCCACCCACTACTCCCCCCCCCCCCCACACACACACACACACACACACACACACACATTCAGATCTTCATCAAAGGTCTGCATGGTGGAGTGGGGAGGTTCGGGTGGTGGTGTGGGGTCATGGATGGCTAGGAAGTAGGGCGGTGTAACATGGAGGGGTGGACGTGCAGGGGAATTTCACATGGTTTGTTTGCTGTGGAAGGGCGCTCTTCCTGTGTTCATCCTTCGGGTTGGCTGACTCCGGGTCAGAACAGGTCAGTAGTAAAGAACAGTGCTTCAGGACGTCATTCAAAAGCCAAGGACCAGCGTGATGTTCATCTCTATGTCTCCCAAGGGATACAATAGCATTGACAAGAGGAGTAGATGAATGGGCATGATATAATAAGCTTAAAGCGATGGTTCGGAGTAATTTCACCCTAGGGTCCTTTGCACCATGACCCCGCGCCAAACACCCTCCCAGAATCTGTTTTCCCTTGGTCGAACCCTGGTCGAGTAGCCCTGTCAGAAACTAATGAGTTTCTGCAGGCGTAATGGAACCAACTTTTATCTCGTAAATTACCCCACTAATAATGCCCTGAATGGTACAAAACTTCTACAGTATGTTCTTTACTCATAAAACGAGGCATTGAAAAGTTTGTAAGTACACCAGGAGTTTATTTAAATAACACTTGCCTGATGGATGCTATTATCTGCTACTATACCGCTGCGTCAACGTTACTTCCGTGATTTGGGAAAAGCCCGTAAAACAAACAAAAAGGTTGCCAGTTCAATTTCATTCCACTGGTGGTATTGGGGAATTGATTGCTGCTAGATAGGTATTGATTGCTTAAGTAGTGTCTTGGGCAGTGTAGGCATATCTGTAATTTCCCTTGCAACTCCAGTCAGCTTACGCCAGAAACTAGCTAGTATGGTTAACTTGCTAAATCACCATATCACCAATCACTATATCACCATAAAACAAATATAGGAGCTGCGATTCATTACGGAATAATTTGTAAGCATGCCCTACTATTTCTTATAATAACACATATTAAATGTTTATCATGGCTATACAATGAACAGTGAGGCCTTTCCGGGCTATCAAGAGTATCAAATGCAGTTTTGTCCTTTCCCCCTGGACACGGACAATCTGTTGCATTAAGGTAAAAAACTTGCATAGGATGCCTTTAACAACAAACATGGCATACCCTCTGATCCTCGAAAACCTTGCGCAGCTTCAGGTAGTTGGTGATCGCTCGCATGGCGATGGGGAGCTTGCCGAGGACCTTGAGGTCAATGGGTCGCCGATGTGCGTTGGTGATGAAGGTGTTCATCCACCAATATGTGCTTTTGGACAGCAGGTTGACGAACGGCTGCAGGAATCGGACGCCCAGGTCTTGAAGGTCCTCTGGGGGCTTGACCTCTGGGGCTTGCTGGAAGCAGACGTATCGCTGCAACACAAGACCAATGCAGGATTTCAGTGCACATCACCTAACAAAGGAACATGATAATAATAATTATAACATTAACCACACTAGAGTAGCTTTAAAAATTATAGTGACATATGCACAGGCATTGAGAATACTATCACATACTGTACCTTACATACAAGCTTGCACATATATGTCAAGCTCTAAAACACACAAATAAATCATGGTAACATGCTGATACACATGTGTTGGTATATGTAATACACTAATTATGACACTGGTAGCACTTGGATTAAACTAGCTTAGATTCTTCTATACGATACAACTATTAGCCAGAAATCACATTACACTTCCATGCAGAAGACACATTAACACAGAGAATATTAATAGCTCAAACAGCAGGCAGTATAACAGTATGCAAACTCCAATATAGATGTAACAGAGATCATGTTATATCATAGTGTTATCATAGTGTTGTATCATATTACCACACAGGATGCACATAAGACTAGCAGCACTCACACTGTGCAGTAGACCAGAGAACCCAGACTGTAAGAGCACACAGAATCAAATATTTACACTGCAAACAGTGTATACATGCATAAACCCTTACACTTTGTCAGCACACAGACACACACATGCACACAGATACACATACATACAAATACAAATGCACACACATACATACATAGAGATATAGAGAGAGAGGGAGAGAGAGAGAAAGCAATACAAATACCACATTGCAAGTGTCCTGTATTTAGCTACAGTGCTAGGTGTTACAGCTACCAGCCATCCCAGCTCATAAAATCTTACAGTTTATTTTGAGTGTCCTTGGTGAACTTGTAGCTGTCCTCTGTAAATGTGACAGTGGCCTTTGCAGCAGAGCTGTGGAGAGCATGATTTACTTACACGCTGCATGTGTGAGCTTAAAATGCTGTTGACTCAAGGCTATTGCTAATCTACTAGGATCAAGGAACACTCACAAAGGGCAGCACTGCCCTTAGAGGTATGACTGGGTCAAAATGCAAGCAGTGCATAGGGTAAATATGTGGATTATATTCTATTTTATTTAAATAGAGACCCATATATCTAGGAAAGTGTACTTTGTTTGCCGATCAATTTTACGACCGAAAGTTGACACGAATCAGTCCATAGAGTATTTTGTTGATAGTGGGTGTCTTGGCTATTGAAGGTCGAAGGTCATTCACTCCATTTATTTGAAAGGTGAGGGCTTTTGTGTGTAATAGCATGACATTCAGCTCAGGGAAAATCAGAGAGGTGGACGTCAGCTCTTTCCTGGACCTACATTTAGTCCTGACCTGCATCACAGCCACTTACTAGAAATTGCTGATGACGTGCCTTCACACAGAAAGCTTTTTAAACACACTGCACCGAGAGGGTAAGGCCATGCATGTTTCAGAACATTCACATTATTTCACTCCTTAGTAGGTGCTGTACCACTTTAACATATGACAGACTCCTAGGTAGACAGCTTGCAGCTTTCAGAAAGAAGTAGGTTACATGCAGTGTCCGACTGATCAGCTGATTTCATTCCATGCATATGGGAACAGCCACTACATGGCCAGCTATTTATATACTGCTGAAAGAAACCCACTGCCTTGACTCACAGCTTGAGGTTTACCATTAGCAATAAACAGGTCTTAGCCTATGCGTAGTAGCTTGTTTGGACAGCAATAAATAACACTGCTTAAGTGGTGCCATTAAGAGAAGCTATTGCAATCGGTCTGTTAAAAGATAAACTAGATCTTTGGTGGGATCTATGAATAACTATGACTTAAAGAAGGCCTGAGAGTTATCTCATAGGAGCCCATGGATGTATTTCTAAGATGAAAACTGATAAAGAGGAAAAAATCTTCCAGGGAAATGTTTCTAGGAACTGAATGAGTATGTCACCATGTGGCCATGGGCCCTTATAAATGACATTGCCTAAATGCAATTCTGAGAAAGGGAATGCATAGAATCCTGAAGCGCAAAAATACAAACAGCTGGTGCCTGGAGCCCCTGGCATATATATATATATATGTGATAAAAAAAACCCCAGCCAACTCTACTTTTCTCTGAGCTCCATCACATTACCAGCATGACTTCACAGTTTGTGAAAGGAGAAAGCACCCTGCAACGAACCATACAGAAAGAAACCCCCTGGAGTCAGCTGGCAGTCTGCGTGCACCACCACTGCCAACCAAAGTGAACAACGTCATTATTATCTATCACCATAGCCGACATGATGATCAATACCATCATGATGATCAATACCATCATGATCATCACCGTATCTCTATAATGGTACCGCACACTGACAGTAGACTGGGGGTGATCATCACAACACAAGTAAAAGAAAAGCAGCACTTAGAGAGAGAAGATGGCCCTTGGTTCCTCCCTCTGATCTACTGTAAGACAACATCAGGCCAATAACTTGCATCCAATACGGACTGAATTGCTTTGTCTGAGGGGAGAAGCTGATGAGCTGATTCCATCAGCAGTAAAGGTGACGGAGGAGTTGTTGTGTTGGAGATGATGGAATGTGGAGGAGTTGTTGTGTTGGAGATGATGGGATGTGGAGGAGTTGTTGTGTTGGAGATGATGGAATGTGGAGGAGTTGTTGTGTTGGAGATGATGGAATGTGGAGGAGTTGTTGTGTTGGAGATGATGGAATGTGGAGGAGTTGTTGTGTTGGAGATGGGATGTGGAGGAGTTGTTGTGTTGGAGATGATGGAATGTGGAGGAGTTGTTGTGTTGGAGATGATGGGATGTGGAGGAGTTGTTGTGTTGGAGATGATGGAATGTGGAGGAGTTGTTGTGTTGGAGATGATGGAATGTGGAGGAGTTGTTGTGTTGGAGATGATGGGATGTGGAGGAGTTGTTGTGTTGGAGATGATGGGATGTGGAGGAGTTGTTGTGTTGGAGATGATGGAATGTGGAGGAGTTGTTGTGTAGGAGATGGGATGTGGAGGAGTTGTTGTGTTGGAGATGGGATGTGGAGGAGTTGTTGTGTTGGAGATGGGATGTGGAGGAGTTGTTGTGTTGGAGATGATGGGATGTGGAGGAGTTGTTGTGTTGGAGATGATGGAATGTGGAGGAGTTGTTGTGTTGGAGATGGGATGTGGAGGAGTTGTTGTGTTGGAGATGATGGGATGTGGAGGAGTTGTTGTGTTGGAGATGATGGGATGTGGAGGAGTTGTTGTGTTGGAGATGATGGGATGTGGAGGAGTTGTTGTGTTGGAGATGATGGAATGTGGAGGAGTTGTTGTGTTGGAGATGATGGGATGTGGAGGAGTTGTTGTGTTGGAGATGGGATGTGGAGGAGTTGTTGTGTTGGAGATGGGATGTGGAGGAGTTGTTGTGTTGGAGATGATGGGATGTGGAGGAGTTGTTGTGTTGGAGATGATGGAATGTGGAGGAGTTGTTGTGTTGGAGATGATGGGATGTGGAGGAGTTGTTGTGTTGGAGATGATGGGATGTGGAGGAGTTGTTGTGTTGGAGATGATGGGATGTGGAGGAGTTGTTGTGTTGGAGATGGGATGTGGAGGAGTTGTTGTGTTGGAGATGATGGGATGTGGAGGAGTTGTTGTGTTGGAGATGATGGGATGTGGAGGAGTTGTTGTGTTGGAGATGGGATGTGGAGGAGTTGTTGTGTTGGAGATGGGATGTGGAGGAGTTGTTGTGTTGGAGATGATGGGATGTGGAGGAGTTGTTGTGTTGGAGATGATGGGATGTGGAGGAGTTGTTGTGTTGGAGATGATGGGATGTGGAGGAGTTGTTGTGTTGGAGATGGGATGTGGAGGAGTTGTTGTGTTGGAGATGATGGGATGTGGAGGAGTTGTTGTGTTGGAGATGGGATGTGGAGGAGTTGTTGTGTTGGAGATGATGGAATGTGGAGGAGTTGTTGTGTTGGAGATGGGATGTGGAGGAGTTGTTGTGTTGGAGATGATGGGATGTGGAGGAGTTGTTGTGTTGGAGATGGGATGTGGAGGAGTTGTTGTGTTGGAGATGATGGGATGTGGAGTTCTACGCCCTGTCTCTGCCTCTCAGCAGAGATGCTCACGAGTCCAGTGAGAGATCACAGAGACGAGCGCTGGAGAGCCTCATCATGATGAACGCTTTGTCTGTGTGTGTGCGTGTCTGTGTGTGTGTGTGTGTGTGTGTGTGTGTGTGTGTGTGTCTGTGTGTGTCTGTGTCAGTGTGTGTGTGTGTGTGTGTGTGTGTGTGTGTGTGTCTGTGTCTGTGTCTGTGTGTGTGTGTGTGTGTGTGTGTGTGTGTGTGTGTGTGTGTGTGTGTGTGTGTGAGATGCACAAAGAGAGAGAGTGGAAGAGAGAGAGATGTGCAGAGAGTCTTTGTCTATGTGTGTGTGTGTGTGTGTGTGTGTGTGTGTGTGTGTGTGTGTGTTAGTGTGCGTGTGTGTGTTAGTGTGCGTGTGTATGTGTGTTAGTGTGTGTGTGTATGTGTGTTAGTGTGTGTGTGTGTGTGTGTGTGTGTGTGTGTTAGTGTGCGTGTGTGTGTTAGTGTGCGTGTGTATGTGTGTATGTGTGTTAGTGTGTGTGTGTGTGTGTGTGTGTGTGTGTGTGTGTGTCGGAGACAGGTAACTGGCTGTGATGGCTGTGATATACAGAAGGCCTACAAAACCCTTCAGTCACACACTGAAGGCTGTTTCCTCTGCCGTGCAGTCGTGCTGCGGATGTGAGTCATTAATGTCTTGTGTGAGTTAGCGCCGGCCTCTGTATGTGTTCTGTTGCTCCACAGTGCTAAGCTGAGCGATTTAATTTCTGCCTTCAATCTCCGGCTCTGTAAATAGAGTTCTCACTGGAGTTGTATGTCAGCGCCCAGAGGATGAATTGTTTTTTATGAATACTGGACTGGTGACAGGGATTAGACGAAGAGCACTGTCGAGTAGCTACTAAGGATGTCTCTTGACAGGGAACAAGTGGTCCTAAAGGAAATTAAAAAAAAAAACTGGAAGGGGAAAGCAAACAAAGCTTAGAGGATGATAGGACCAGTGTCCAGGATCTGTTGGTATGTATCTTACAGGATTAAAGGACCAGTGCCCAGGATCTGTTGCTATGTAGTTTACAGGATTAAAGGACCAGTGCCCAGGATCTGTTGGTATGTAGTTTACAGGATTAAAGGACCAGTGCCCAGGATCTGTTGGTATGTAGCTTACAGGATTAAAGGATCAGTGCCCAGGATCTGTTAGTATGTATCTTACAGGATTAAAGGATCAGTGCCCAGGATCTGTTAGTATGTAGCTTACAGGATTAAAGGACCAGTGCCCAAGATCTGTTGGTATGTAGTTTACAGGATTAAAGGACCAGTGCCCAGGATCTGTTGGTATGTATCTTACAGTGTTTACAGTGTTGGACTAGACCTTGTCTGTCTTTCTTCAGAAGCTGAAATGGCTAACACACACACACACACACACACACACACACACACACACACACACACACACTAACACACATACACACACACTAACACACACACACACACACACACACACACACTAACACACATACACACACACTAACACACACACGCACACTAACACACACACACACACACACACACACACACACACACACACACACACACACAGACACACACACACACACACTCACACACACACACACACACACACACACGCACACGCACACGCACACGCACACGCACACGCACACGCACACACACACACACATAGACAAAGACTCTCTGCACATCTCTCTCTCTCTTCCTCTCTGTCTCTCTGTGCATCACACACACACACACACGTGCGCGCACACACACACACACACACACACACACACACACACACACACACACACACACACACACACACACAGATAGCTTCAAGCTCTCACCCGCCCCAGGATAACGTTGCCCTCCACGGCGAGTAGCAGGCCGTAGAGCAGAGACAGCAGCCCCGTGATGCAGAAGCGCAGCTGCTTCATGCCCACCCCCTGCTCCGTGTACTTGGCAAACTTCAGCGTCTTGGTCACAAACGCCAACACCCAATACACCAGCAACACTAAGGGAAGCAAGGCCCAGACAAACGCCAGAGCATAAGCACAGCATGACACTACAACAACATTGCACTGCAGAAAATGCTTTAAATAACAAAGTGCTATCTTGTATTACAGATGAAAAATCAAATTGGTATTGTTATTAGTATAAAGAGACTTACCTTGCGCTTTCTCGTAAGATCGTTTTGACTAAATGTAATATGTAAGAGTTTGACTTATTTTAAGACGTCTTATCAAGACAAATTTGCACTGGCAGCCAACTTTGATTAAAACAAAGTCTGTGGACTATTTTCTGAGGACATTTATCGTGGGTGTTTATCATTTAGAAGCAGCTTGGTAAGAGTCTACATAATTACAGCCACACAATGAGAACTGCTTTGCACATCCACACAGAATTGGAAGGCAGATGGTGGGAAAAAACGCATTAGGTTGTGGGCACAGCTTCTTTAATCTCCGGGCTTTTTCCGCCTTCGGTCGCCGCGCCGAGTGATAAATCACGGCAGCGGTCCCCAGAGGCCGAGGGACTGGCCTGAACCAGTGCGAATATTGTCCTCGGAAACCCATGTGGAGTCCGCAGATGATGAGGGAAATGTCCACATCTCTAGTGGGAATGGCTACACAATGGCATACGTGGACCCAGAAACTAAAATGTGTGTGTGTGTGTGTGTGTGTGTGTGTGTGTTTGTATATGTGTTGTATGTTTATTTGGTGTTGGTGTATATCTAAATGTGTGTGTGTGTGTGTGTGTGTGTGTGTGTGTGTGTGTGTGTGTGTGTTTGTAGGTTTGTATGTGTGTGTTGTATGTTTATGTGGTGTTAGTGTATATCTAAATGTATGTGTGTGTGTGTATGTGGTGTGGGTGTATGTCTACATTTATATATGTGTGTGTTTGTGTGTGTGTGTGTGTGTGTGTGTGTGTGCACATGTGCACCGCCCTGTGTGTGTGTGTGTGTGTGTGTGGGGGGGGGGTCTGCCATCTCTCTTGAATGCCAATTGTAACCTGTGATTGTTGACCTAAGGTGAATACGATTACTGGTACATGACTCAGAGTGATGTGACATTTACAGCTGACACTGAAATATGTGTGAGCTAATGGCATATGAAACAGCCAGAAGAAAAGGGGCCATCTAAAGGGGTATCTATTTAAGTTTTAAAGATAATAATAATGGACTGTGTCTCTCAACAGGAATTGAGCAAAGCACAATTAATCACCATTAATATATCAACAGATATATTACATGTTTACTTTGTCTGAGTAGTTATTTCCCTTTCATCACCAAATGGCAGCCAGATAGCTAATATTTATCTTTAGGCCTTAAAGGCGGACCAACATTCTAATCTGTTCCCTGTTCAATTTTAAATATTATGTTGTTTTGTATTTATGTGTCGCTTTGAACAAAGGCGTCTGCCAAATCCATAACCATAACCATAACCAAAAGAATAAAGCTGCTATGCTATTATGCTATTCATGGGTTTGAATAACAGATAACACTAGCAGCCTCGCCCTAATAGGAAGAATACCCCATAATGTATATGACCTGCAGTTTATGTAATTACGCTAGCAATATGCCAGTGCCACTGCATGTGCTATTCAGACATCAACATCGCCACAAATGTGACTCTGACCCTTTTTTACCACCTACACCAAACATATGTTTCACAAGACGCATCACTGTGGGGGGAAAGCACAGCTAATTAACATGCAGTGACCTAAAATCCGTCATCATGGGGGGCGAGAGCGGACATACTGTACCTAGCAGGAGCTTGGGGAAGTTGGACGTCTCGATGTTGTGGTAGTACACTATAGAAGTGATGGCGGCCATGAAGCCCAGGGCCGCGGGCATGTAGAGGTGTAGGTGATGGGACTGCGTGAACCTGAGAGAGGAGGAGAGAGAGAGAGAGAGAGAGAGAGAGAGAGAGAATAATGGAGAGGTAGTTAAGAGAGAGAGAGAGCAGAAATAAAATAGACAGACAGGGTGGAGAAAAAATAAGAAGCGCATGAAAAAAGAGGAGATGAGAGATGGCCAGTAAAGGAGGAGAGAAAACGAGAAGTGGAGAGATTGGGAGAGAGAGAGGGAAAGAGGGGAGATGTGAGAGATTGGGAGAGAGAGAGGGAAAGGGGGGAGAGAGAGAGAGAGGTAAAGAGATAGAGAAAGAGGGGAGATGTGAGAAAGGAGATTACTGTAAAGCACAAAACACCAGACAAAATATAAAACGCAGGATCTGGTCCCAGACACATTTGGAACATGATGGAGTATCTTATCTGTCAGTCCACACTCCTTCACTGCTGGACAAGGCCCAGAATACAGTGGACAACCTGCCAAGATCCAAGTGAGCTGTGGGGCAGGGCTACAGACCAGCCAGCCTCGCCAATAAGAGCAATTTCAACAACCTTCCCTTCTCAAAGGGGCCTATACATCTCCCCTGGGATAGAGAGGCTGACTGTTATGGATGAGCTGAGTCTGATTAGCTAGCTGCTGACCAACGAAGCGGTCAGGAGCGAAGTGGAGAGTAGAAGGAGCGTGTGCTATTGGGAATGGGGCAGAATAAGATGAGTTGTGTGCCCCTGAGCAGGACATTTGGCTGGCCTTAGCTGCTGCATTTTGTGGCAGACAGGGACAACGCGTTTCACACTTGAGGTGCGAACACCTGGAGCTGTGTTTGTTCGTGTGTGACTCTGCATTAGGTGATCCGTGTGACTTAGCACATTTTGTCTGCATGACGGGGTGTGTGTGCTAGCCTGTCTGTGTTTTTGTGGTTTTGAGGTGTGTGTGTTGCTGCTTTAGCATCCAAAACTGTGTCTGTCTGTCTGTCAGTCTGTCTCTCTATCTCTTTCCTGCATGTCTAGTGTCTGTGTGTCTCTCTGTGTATGTGTGTGTGTGTGTGTGTGTTTGTGAGTGTGTGCGTGTGTGTGTGTGCGTGTGTGTGTGTGTGTGTGTATGTGTGAGTGTGTGTATGTGTATGTGTGACTAAGCAACTGAGCAATCCAACAAAACACAGCGGGGGTGTGAAAAGCCTACCCATCGGATACGATGCCCTCAGCGATCTCACACACCAAGACGAAGAGCAGGATGAAGGTGAGGATCCAGCGCAGGTTGTGTCCAGGGAAATGCAGCCAGGTGCTGTGATGGATGTGCACCTTGGAGCTCTGGCTACCCCAGCCTACAAACAGGACGGACGGTCAGTTAGCTAGTGACCTTGTGCACTCGTCATTTCTGCACACATTGCAAAAACTGCTAATAAAATATAATCTAAATAATCTAATAAAATCTAACCAAGTATTGTTAATCGTATATCAAGGTCAAAAAAATATTATAGTATAAAGAGACACGTATAAACGCTTTATTGTAAAATCATTTGACTTAATTTAAGAATAATTTGACTTATTTTAAGAAGTTTCATCCTGAAAACAAGCAAATTTGTCTGCCAGTGCATTACTGTAAGCAAATTTGTATTGATAAGACTCCTTAAAATAAATCAAAGTCTTCCTAAATGAAGTCAAAATGATCTTGTGAGAGAACGCTAGGTAAGTCTCTTCATACTTAAAACAATACCAAATGGATTTTTGATCTTAATATAAAATTTTCTTTTTTTACAGTGCAATCCAGTTCTGATCAGTTAGGTTATTCACGGTGTGCCACTTCAGCACAGTTTTTGCACAGTCAAGTGCTGCGTATTTACTGTAAGCACTTTGCGGTTCAGTTATGTGATGACAGGTTATGAAGAGTTACATTCTGCACAATTAAAATGTGCACAGGCAAGCACCACTTTGCTCCGAAGAAAAAATAGCATGATTTTGCCTTTGAAACATCTGCTGTTATGTCTCATCTCGTCAGTAGTGACATATATTTATGCAGGCATTTTGGTATCAACGCGTAATGCATGCTTAGGGGTCGCATTTTAGGAAGGTGTCATTTTATTGTAAGCATTACATATTTTGCTTCAAAAATGATCTGTTCGTTCAGAAGCTTGTACTGCTCAATTACTACTGTATGCATACAAAACGCCGACAGGACATGAACAGGAACATTTCACAAGCAATTGCATGGCTTATGACCAAGAGCGAGAGCAATGTTTTCTGAGCCGTGAGACCATGAGCAATATGTTGTGAGTCATAAGGGTTCAGTGGCCCCGTGATGAGACCAAAGTGAGCAATAAGAAGCCATCACGGTGCAGTCACCCTGGGAGCTGGGCTTATCTGGCCCTCAGCTGGGCCTTTTGTTCCTCATGATTTCTCTCCCGTCTGTGCCAAGAGCGCACATCTGTCCGCCTAATGCAACAATTCACACATGGCCTGGACCTTGGCCTAAGCTGACTCATTGCTGTTGATTACCTTGAAAGTATCATCACGATGCCTGCTGCCAGAGCCCGGGTCTTTGTTGCTAGCCACATTATGTTAATGGTTGCATGTCTGGCTTTCTCCCAGCAGATTGTCACAAGAGGAGCGTGTGTGTGTGTGTGTGTGTGTGTGTGTGTGTGTGTGTGTGTGTGTGTTGGTTGTGTGGGGGTGGGGAGGTGGATGTGTGACAGCACCGCCTGTTTAACTGATCTCTCAGAGATGCGACAGGAGAGTCACTCGTTTTCACTTCAGCGCCCACACAGCACCCAACAGTCATACCTACAGAGCAATGGCATCTGAACCACTCCATACACACACATCTCAAGTGGACTTCCAGGAGTCTAAATGGCATGCAGATAGAGGAGTCAATGGTATACTAATACTGTATTAATAATAATACTGTATTAAGCTTTCTGTGTCCCTTGAGCTTTGAGGAATGGGTTTGCCTTTGGCTGAAGGTGCCTGTTCAAGCCTGACACAGACAGTCAAGGCAGGGCACACTGGATGCCACTGACACCTATGGTATGGGACAGTGTGTGTGTGTGTGTGTGGGGGGGGGGGTGGCTGCTTGTAACCCGACTCCCAAAGGGATGATTGCTCTGGCTTCTGCTCGGTAAATTCCACTGGTAAGGTCACATTTGTTTGTCTAAAATAAAAATGCTTCCCACGCCGTGCTCTCAGAATATGCTTTCACCATCGTGGTCGGCCCCAGACTTCAGCTCTATAAATGATACTGGGGCCATTCACCATCGTGGTCGGCCCCAGACTTCAGCTCTATAAATGATACTGGGGCCTGGTTAATGGGTGAGGGGCGAGACGGTAAACGGCAAAATGACATCTACACTAATCTCAGTGTGAACGTAACGTTAAGGCATCGAGTCTCATTTCAAAGCTCTTGAAACCTTGTCTTCTTGTCACAACACAAGACGATCACTCTCTTCTATGATCATTCATTCAGCATGGACGCAATGTACAGCACTGCTCCAGCATTTTTACAATAGCACCGGGCTGCTGTTAGTGCCATCAGCACAGCATGAGGTGATAGTGCGGTGACAGATTATAACCACGTGATTCACTAGGGACCATGAATATTGGCCTATCGCTGAACTATTCTTCATCGTTACACAGGACTTCATATATTGCAGCTAATATTACAAGCCCGATGTGGCTATTGGAACAACTCTGACTCACCGATGAAGAGGATGGGGAAGGTGATGAAGAGCAGGAACACATGGGGCACCACGGTGAGGGCGTCCAGGAAGCAGCCGTTGTTGAGCACCCCGCCGTCCACGTTGTAGGCGGCCGAGTTGTTCTCATTGCCACAGAACGCCAAAGACATGGTGGAGCCAGGACTCTGGGAGACCAGTGGGTCAGGTCAGACAGAGGCAAAGAGACAGAGAAAGAGGCAAAGAGACAGAGAAAGAGAGAAGAGAAAAACAGAGAGAGGGGGGGAGTGGTGTAGGGAAACACCAGAGAGAGAACGAAAACAAAGGAGAACGAGATACAAAGAGGGAATTACGAAAGAAAACAGAAATAGAACAGAACAGGAAGAGAATGAGATACACAGAGAGAGAGAGAGAGATATGAGTAGGTGAAAGATATGGGAGAATGACAGAGGACAGGAGAAGAGAGGAGAGGA
This sequence comes from Alosa pseudoharengus, assembly GCF_046254945.1. Taxonomy (NCBI): domain Eukaryota; kingdom Metazoa; phylum Chordata; class Actinopteri; order Clupeiformes; family Clupeidae; genus Alosa; species Alosa pseudoharengus. The sequence continues at coordinate 36,885,237 of NW_027468565.1, read as the reverse complement.
GAGAATCAAATGATCCTCAGTAAGCCGCTCTCAGGGCATGCCAGTGAGCCCCTGGCTGGACAGTTGAGGAGTAGAGACGGTGTCTTCAGAGTTGTGAGTTTAGGTGAGCAGCACAGCACAGCACAGCACAGCACAGCCCTCCTGCCTTTACATCCTGTCACAGAGAAGAAATTGCAATCCCATTCACAGTCCCAGTCCCTGGGGAAAGACAGCGGCAACGCGCGAACGGACACAGTGGCGGCAGCGGCAGCTCCAGACGCGCCGTAACTCCAGCTGTCTACGGTGCTCCAGCAGAGCCCGCGAGGAATCCCAGTGTCGCGCGCGGCCGCTCTTCTGCTCAGGCATCCTCCAAATAAGCCATACGGCGGAAAAGTCAGCGAGCACTTGTCCCCACACACACGCTCTCACCGTCTCACACAAAGAGAAAGCAATAGCACACACGCAGACACACAGACAGACAGACACACACACAGACAGACAGACACACACACACGCACACACACACACGCACGCACACACACACACACACACACACACAACACACACAGCTGTACAGGAGCCAAAAGATCCCGACGAACGTCCTCTAGTATGGCTCCGCTATTCCTGTCTATCTGTATCATGCACACGCGCTCTCTGAATGAGATTTCAAGGGTGACCTTGCAAGATGGGAGCTCTGAAGCACTGTCTGGTTGTGTGTGTGTGTGTGTGTGTCAGAGAGGCTAAGGCAGACCTGTGAGAGGTAGGGGGAGGGAGGGACAGAGAGAGAGAGAAAGAGAGAGAGAAATGGGCGGGACTGAGAAAGGGAGGAATGAGATATTGAGAAGAGAGAGACAGAGAAAGAAAGAGAGAGAGAATGCAGCAGCACCCAACATCAGTTACGTGCCAGGAATAAGCATGTGACTGTCAATTCCCTGTGTGTGTGTGTGTGTGTGTGTGTGTGTGTGCGCGCGTGTGTGTGTGTGTGTGTGTGTGTGTGTGTGTGTGTGTGTGTGCGCGCGTGTGTGTGTGTGTGTGAATCCCTTGGGAGACCACACTGGAATTCACTGGTCCTCTAACAATATGACAGATTGAGGGCAGAGAGATTGGATATGTTTGGCTATACAAGAACTCCAATTCCAATTGATTGCAAGCTCAAGAATTTACCTGACACCTAATCAATACATTCTTTTATGATCTATGTGACGCTCTTAAGAGGTGACGCGAAAGTGATATGAAGAGGATATGATTGGAAGGACTTTTAGGAATATGAAGAGAGTAATGATGATTTTAAGTCATACTGAAGCACACCCTTGCAGACTCACAGAGTAAAAGCATAGGATCTAGGAAGGGTCTTCGCTCACACAAATCCCACCCCACCACCCCACCTCGTCACCACCCCACTTCGTCACCACCCCATCTCCTCACCACCCCACCTCGTCACCTGAGCCGAGGGCACACTTGCAAAAGCCATCACTCCCTTCCTCCCACTTCCTGTGCCTGGTGCTAAAATACCCATCTGAGCCCAATACCACTACACCGCCCTGACAAGAGATCCATCACCCCAGAGTCACCATCAGCAGGGATGGGGTGATGTGTGTGTGTGTGTGTGTGTTGCCGGGGGGGTAGGGGGAGTCAGAGAGGGAGTGAGTGGACAGAGGTGTAGTCCTACCACCAGAGCCAAATTATCTGTCTGGGAGGGAGAGGTGGGGTTGGACAGGCTTCGTACTGTCCTGTGTTTACGATAACATGGAGGCTGATTGAGGGTGAGAGAGTGCTTCTCTTGCCCTTGTTTGAGATTACAGCCCATTAAACAGATTGGTAGAGCTGGGTGTGTTAAGTGGCCAGCAGCAGCACAAACATACACAGGTTAGACAGCAGGCTCATCTTTAAAGATAGCACATTCCTTGCATGCTTTGCTTGTAAGATAAAGTAACAGTTACCGGTATAAATGTGTGTGTGTGTGTGTGTGTGTGTGTGTGTGTGTGTGTGTGTGTGTGTGTGCTTTCAGGATACCTGAAACGTGGAACAGCCCTCTATATGTAGGCTACACACAAAAGCAGCAAAGCAGTTTATGGCAGTGATTGCCATGCAATTACAGTGATCGATGTCTCCGTTGCTGTCTCCATTACAGTACATTATTCATGTGTCATCAGACATTATTCACCTGATTCATAGTATAAATGTGACCTTCAAACATACTAGCGAGCAGCAACATAAGCGAGCACACACAGACACACAAAATTCGATCTTCAATGACATTTAATGTCATTGAAGATATTCCATCATAAAAAGCCTTACCAACGCACAGACACAGACAGAAAGACACATGAGACACGCACGCACGCTCGCGCGCGCACACACACACACACACACACACACACACAGAGAAACACACACACGCGCGCACGGGGAAGTTGCCACGAAAAAAAAACGGCTGAGGGTGGTGCCCAAGCATCTTTGGGTGCTTCATAAGATGGACTCAAATACAGAACCTTAATTGATAACCTTATTCATATGCGACGCAACACAAGCCAATTATTAAACACAATACAACAACACTACATTTATAAAGCGCTTTTCACGACACTCAAAGCGTTTCAAAGTGAAGGGGGAACCTCACTAACCACCACCAATGTAGCACGCACCTGGGTGATGCACGGCAGCCATATGCGCTAAATTATGCCAGTATGTCAGATTATAACCCAATATTAAAATGCATTCATTTTGGGATGATCCATCATTTTTCACTGTAGGCTATGACATGATGACACCGCCAACGTCAATGAGAGCAACAGTAGGAGAAATTCTCTGTTTGTGGCTAATTTTTATGAACCTACAACTAGCCTAAAATTAGCGGCGAAAATACATGAATACAATATTTAAACAAACCTGAAACTCCGTATTGATTTACGCCAATGAATGTACAGTTCTCTGATGGAGTGCGTAAACCATCAACGCATTGTCCAACACATATTACACACATGATAAAGTGATTATCTAAGAGGTCTGAAAAATTGGCCGCTTGCATACCGGTTTGTACAGTGGCTGAAGCATCTTGGTTCCCAAACGCCGCTGTCCCCTGGATCAGTCCTCATTAGCCTGTGACCCTCTAACGGACAAACAACATTTAAACTAAAGTTCAAACTCAGATGATCACTGGATTCTTGGAGAATCGAAGGCTTTTTGTTGTCTGTAGATCTTCTGGCTCCAGTGGTTAATCATCCAAATCACTAAATTGTATAACCACCAACTTTAATTGGCGATAGTATATAGGCCCTAGACTATTTTCCGATGACGTTGGCGTCAGCTGTGGACGTGACCGCGAATATATTGGTCAATGGCCATACAGTACATGAAAAAATGTGTTGTTGAGGCTGGTGGGGCGAGTGGAACTAGCCAAGGTGCTGAAATAAGAGAGGCTACCAGAGGCCACAGAGTTCCCAAAGAGCAATAAAATGATGGTCAATTTCCATGGAAGAGTTGCGTCAGCCAATCTATGTTGTTATTGTCTAGAAAAAAGTTTGAAAAATCGCTAAAACGTCGATGGTCTACATCATTACATAACGCTTTGACATTACGCCTCCATAGTGCTGCTCTATAGCCTACATGCAGTTACTCTGGATCTGAAACAAAAAATCGTGTAGGATATATGGCCCACACAATCTGAATATGGGCTTTTATACAGTAATATGTAGGTCTGCCATTGCAATTACGTCTCTGTTAGAGTTATTGTCATTCATCATCCTGTTTATAAATGGTGGATGCATCATACAACGCTGTAAAGAGACGGTATTTGAAATGGCTGTTGCTGGTATTGGATGTTTATTGTTTGGCTTTTACTGTAGTCCGCATGTGCCTTCAACATATTAGCCTACAGTTTTTCTCGATTTCTCTATTGCTTAGAAGCAGTTAATGAAACTGGGATCCACTTGATCATGATCTTTACTTTAACACAGCAGAAGTCATCTTTTTGGAAGTGATAACATATTTTCATTGGTTTAACGCATCCTTAACACATCCTTTTTCAAAACATTTAACAGTTCTCATACAAAGACTCCAAACATCATTGGGTTACTTGTGTGAAACAAATAGGTGCTTTACTGTCTTACATGTCAGTGACCATTACATCTTAGGAAGAATGCATTCAATTAATTTGTATTCAATACATTTAGTCTTTTCACAGTTGTATGGCACTATGGCACAGATATAGCAAAAATGAAGGCTGATACTCCTCATTTTGAGAACTATGTTTTGTCCAGTGTCCAGTGTGTAATGATTGATTGAAATCACACAGGTGATTTGACTAGGCTGTGTTGATGTGTTGACAACATGTGCTTTTGCTGCAATTTTTAAATGTTTTTAGAGTATACGTCTTTTGCCCAGAGTGCTTCTGTTTAGACCTGTGTGTCAATTGTTTTGAAAACATAATATCAGAGTTGACAAAAGCAAAACGATCGAGAAAAACTGCAAAAGGTGCACTACTGCCCCCTAAAGGTGTTTCAAAATATACTTATTTGATCTCTCTCGCTCTCTCTCTCTCCCTCACACACACACACACACCACACACACACACACACACACACAGTGGTAGAAAATATATTAAAGGGCAATACAAGGCCAATAACCAATGCAGTGGACCTCAACTGCAAAAAACACATTTATTGTTAAAAAGCGCATTGTTTGCATGACTCAGGCAGCAAGTATTTTCATGATCATATATGTATATGTACCCTAAAAGTACATATCCTTGTAATTTGTATTAATAGATAACTGCTAAAGTGCATGTTTAGCATATTTTTTTTGCATGGATGTCATGTGTTTCTGTAAATACAATTTGCATGGGCTTATTTTATTGTTAGAAGCAGCTGGATCATGCTGTGTTGCAGAGATAAAAGATGGGGGTGATGATAGTGGAGAAGGTCCAACTTCCTGGGCAGGCCCACTCGCTGAGAGCAGTCTGTTCTTCCAAAGAAAGTGAGCGACCGAGTGAGTGAGAAGAAGGTCCTGTAACAAAACAAAAAGCACAGCTAAACCAATGCCAAGTACAAGGACAGATAAGATGTTTCACCCAAGAGCATGCCTTACGTTTCCCTCCAAATATATATGCATATCAATCGAGGGAAGATCTGAAAGTGTGAAATAATGAGGCCAAAGAAGCACAGTGGCAGAACAGCATGTTGTGAATTCAAACAATTCATTTCACATAATTCTGCACGTTATGAGGCCAGAAAAAGGTCTTCTTCTCTAGCGTCCAATCCTCCTTGACAGCTCCAATTTAAATCAGCCTAACCTGTCAATTGGTGTCATATTATGTGGAAAGGACAACATGCTGTGAATGAATGTGAAAATAATCCTTCTGTATGACACAGACCCTTTAAACAACATCGATCAGAACAACTGCTGAGATTTCAACCTGCTAAGGCTGAAACAAATGATGTGGTCTTCACAAATACGACTTGAGTAGTGCCAGAAGCCTACACAAATACTGTAGTTATAGAAGGCCTACATACAGTATTTCAAAGCTCATGTCTTAATTTACCATGACTATAACACACAGCAGCGAGTAGAGATTCAGACTTACAGAGATTTAGACCTAAATCCTGGCTGAGTTTTAATTAACAGCAATCAAACTAAAAAAACTTCACATCAATCAATTTTAGAGGGAACTGAGACTGACACTTAATAGGGGCTCACTCATCACTATGTTAGCAAACTACTGTAGCTGACTATGATTATACATACATACAGAGGAGGTAATCTACTGCCAGATTCCTTAAAATGGAAGGTTTGAGAGCTGTAATCTGTGATAGGCAGAAGTGCCAGATTGAGACGGGCAGAGATGGGGTCCATGCAAACGAATGAGGCACACACACACACAGGCTGTGGCCCCCAGAGACTCTGGAGGCTGCCGCCCAGGCCAGAGAGGGAGTTACCCTGGGGAGGAGGTGGGCAGGCCCGGCCTCGCCGGAGGCCTCAGGGCCCGGGGGCAGCTACGGCCGGGATCGGTAGCCGTGTCTGTACAGAGTTGCACTGCCCACGGTAAACTGTCTGTTTGCAGGGGCACTGACTGATGCTGTCGTAGGGCTGAACATACAGACGACAGGTTCAGTCTTCACAACAGGCACACAAGGACAACAACAAGCTCATTGATCAAACAAACACTAGGGGCCCGAGTTTGAGAGCGAAAATATCCTGGCAGAAATGAATTTTTACTCCGATCGGGTTAGGTAATGCCCGGGCGATAAATAAAATGTGAACATTTCAATGCACCTGTCTCAATCTACCACTGCAATTTACTCATCTCGCAAAGAAATATCAATCCACTTTATCGGAAGATGGGAATTTATCCACACAGATTTCTGTATGAGCAAGGAAGAGCAAACCTGCATAATGAGTCAAGTTAACTCGAGTTAAAAGGTTAAATCAATTGAAAGAGTTTTGAGTGTGGAAATTTGTAACTAATTTGCAATTTGTCTGATTTAAATAACATGCTCAAAAAGCAATAAATGAGTGTTTTCCATGAATTAAATAAACCTCTCTGCTTTTTTCTCTTTTTTCTTGTTGTTTCTATTCACAAATTAGTAATCTAATTAGATGACACATGTCAACGCATTCTCCAAAGCTCTGTTTTCTTCAGTGCACACAATGCAGAAAGATAGTGCCTCTGTCATGAGCTCACAATCTCACATACTGTACATGATCTTATTATGTACTGTACTGCTCCCTGCTGCTCCTGTTTTATAAGTATCAGTCCCCCCCCATCCCGGTGATGCCTATCTGGGACACCCCGTGATATATCTAGTAATATGCAAATGAATACCTTACCAAAGGTCCAAGTGTGGCTGGAGAACTCACTGTATTGCTACAAAATGGAACAACTTCGAAGTGTATTGAAGCCAAACGCAAAGCAGGTAGTCACAACCTCTCCTTGAACATCTCTTCTCTTCGAACTATTCAATCTCGGTATGTCCACTCTTTCCCACTAAGTACAGTAAACTTGGAAAATGTTAGATGTTGGAGGCTTGCCCCGGAGAGTATTGGGACTCATTATTTGGGTTGTAGCCTATGTCATGAAACATAGGCTACAACGTGCATAAATAGGCTACATTACTGTAGTTTAATTATTTCAAAGCAATGCCTACCTGCAGGTTGTTTATAGTAACAGTATTTTAACGTATGGTCAGCTCGCATGATAGCATTAGGCTATAAACATCAAACTGTCAGTACATAGACACAAGATCGATCTTCCTATGTCCACCTGTTCAGATTTCGATCCGAGATTTCATTCTCAAACTCAGGCCCAATAAGTGCTTTAACTAATGGATTTTAATTACAGTTGGTTTAATCCACTGAAGGAAGAGCTTTAATCTCACACATCCAATATGATTACACAGGACGGATGGTTTGGATTTGATTATGAACATCTAGCTATGGATTGATTACAAAGAGACAAAGGAGAGGCAGAGGGGAGATGGACAGGAGATAGATGAACTGTGTGGTGGGAGTATGTACACTTCATCCTCATAGTCCTTTGGTGGGGACACTGCTATGACCAGATCAATCCAGTCCTGAGAAACACATCGACATTCATGCATTGGCAAAATGTACAATCATTAGTATTGAGAGCAAACACATTATTGGACATTTTCTTTGTTAAGGGAATGTGTGTGAGATCCAGAAGGTCTTGCTCACTATAAATAACTGCTGTAGTGACTTGGGGTCAACAAAGAACACAAGTGTGAAATAATGGACAGTACAATATGATGGAATACAGCACAATACATAGACTATATTTTTGCACTGAGGCTGATATGGGAGGTCACATGTTATCATATCGGCTCTGCGTCTGTAGGCAGTGGTTAAAGTGGGATTTGGCAGGTGGGAAACCCTAAAATCCAGTGTCGGTGCAACGGGGGAAAATTACTCACCGTTGGACAACATATTGAGTATTGTGGTGTAGCAATACATTTTGGACAAGAATTGCTAGCTTCTTGGTCACCTCTGTACACGCGAAAAATTAACTCATCATTTATTTTAACAATATCATCGTGGTATCGTTGGTATGAAAGAATATATTTATTATTCATTTATCTGAGGTGGCGGAACTGCGTTCCTCCCCGTTCCCCCCCCCCCACTCCGACTGTAGGCAGGAGTGACTGAATGAGTGGGTTGGACGAGCTCCTTACCCCTCCACTTTTCCAGGCCCTTTCCAGGGAGTTCTGTCCCTCAGTGAGGGTGACGTCAGTCAAGATTTTCCCATTCACTGCCATCACCTCATCACCTATTGCAATCCCACCTAGACACACACACACACACACACACACACACACACACGCACAGACACACACACACACACACACACACACACACACACATAACAATGTCAAAACTGATGCACATACACTAATTTAAAATAGCACACAGCCATTCAGGGACTGTTTTTTTCACAGCAAGCTTTGGGCTTTACGGTATGTGTTTCCCTAGATTGCTCTGAATGCCACAACACTGCTCAACAGCAGCACCTGGGGCCTATTGCACAAAACTAGGATAAGGGATTAAGCCGGGATATCTTTGTTATCCTGGCTCAATTTATCCGTGATCCAGTTGCACAAAAGCGGGATAGGGGGCAGCAGGATATGTTATGGTATAAGTTACCATGGCGATTTATTCTTTGGAGCTAGCCTGCCAGGCCAGGCTAAGTTCCAGGATCTATTTAATCTCATCCTTTATCTCAGTCAGCAGTCACCACAAACGGAAACCAATAATTATTCCACTGCCCACTACACATTGTTATCACATATACCTAGACCCATTGTCATTATTTAAACGTTTGTGATCATTAATTAACTTTTACATACTCGCCATTCCCGACCTGTCATGCGACAATGTGACATCACGGGAGTGCCTAACCATTTCGCACGTGGTGGTCGCGGAACTAGTTGCAATATTCTCCTAAACAGAGGTGTTGCTGTTTGTTGCTGTTGTGAAAAGGCTATCGCTACCTACTTCACACATTAGAAGAAGCAATGAAGCCGCTAGTTGCCATGGTGAATCAGTGAATCTGTGATCGGTGGCGGGGTCTATTTGAGGGAGCCGTGAGCGCGCACTTATCCAGGATAGGTTTCACCTGGCTTGATGAATCCGTGTCTGCTCATCCTGGCTTGGTCTTTGTGCAACCAATTAAGCCTGTACGCTCTTGTTTTGGATTCATTGAGCGCAGCTCAGTAACTTATTCCGGATGTCTTAATTCTGCTTTTGTGCAACGGACCCCTGTTTGGGATTAGACATAACACATAAGGTCTGAATAGCTATGCTGAGACTTGTTAAATGAGCTCACCATGTTTGTCTGCGGCACCACCATCATAGACGGCTGACACCACAAGCTTCCCAAGAGGGGACTCAACCCCTCCCTCCACCGCTACGTCTAGTTGCCCATCCTGTGCAAAGAAAGGGCAAAAGATGCACAAATCTTTTTTAAAAAGTGACTATTTTGTTCCCCCACAACTGTTTCAAAGCACTTGTGGTCATTAAAAAAAAAAAACCGACCTCCCGCTCCGTCATGTCAGTGTACCTGTTTTACCAATGAATATATAAATACCGGTAATGATGAAAACATTTAGCAGCAGAGTGATTACCTTTTTAATTCTGAGCAGCCGGATGTCCCGCTCTGCTACTTGCTCTGGAGTGAACTGTTATTTCACAAGACACAATACAATATCACAATGAGAATTCACCAGCTCTGTTACCAGCTCCAGATAGCACAACTGAACCATGGTGATGTTTCATACTGTGACAATGCACTCAGGAAAGAGGAGATTAGATGTCATGTGAGGAGTGCAAAGGGCTCTGACATGCTAACAGCACCAACTGATACACAAAGGGTTCGTCAGAAAGAGCTGTATAAACTTGTCTCAGACAAAGAATAATCCCTTAATTGAGTTACTGGGATAGACACAGGGAATTCAGTTCACTCATTTTCTGATAAGACTTGCCCACTAGAGTAGAGCTGCAAAATATGGCATGTCCTTTTTTATCAGTGCATCAGTGCTTCAATTCAGACTCACATAAGCAAGTGGTGAAATAGTGAACACGTACCATGGAGTATGGGTCAAAGCCTTCCTCGTATTTCCGAAATCCCTGAGGACAGAGCATGTGGGAGGGTGTTCAATAAGGTGGACACACAAAAAGAGCCCGGAGGTAATTTGTTTTGAGCCACAAATAAGCCTGTCTGCATTGATGAATTCCCCATCCCTCACAGGAAACTCCCCTCTGTAATGGACTTGATGAATCTGTAATTAATGTGCCCAACAGAACCAGTGTCTAACACCTCTGTCATTAGGTCAAGGAGGTGGAGATATTTTCTGTAATTGGTTTGGACAAGACAGTTCTTCCTTGCAATAATCTTGAATGAATTAGAAAACCATACCGTGGCAGTTTCAAACAAGATTTCATTTGACAACCAAAACCACACTGAGTCTTCTATTGAAAAAAAATGGAGGTCCGAAATGTAAAAGCCACTGTCGAAAATGTTATTAAGTTTAATGTGTAAAGGTTTCAGATTTAATGCGGCACTTACTGAGGCTTATTCTAGAAGATAGACTGATAGTTCTGCTCCCACAATAGAAACTACAGACATTCAGTGTCGGAGCAAGAAATGTTGCCATGAATGTACAGTAGTTTATGAGTCTGACATTTGAGACAGCATGACAATGAGAACTGGTCATTTCTCTCCATGTAGCGGCAGACATCAACAAGGTTACTCTAGCTGGCCTTCAGTTGAGGCCAAAGCCATTCTGTGCTTTCTCATGCATCACAGAGGTCATCTGGGGTCATGACAGGAT
>NW_027468565.1:36864417-36869417 GCF_046254945.1 Alosa pseudoharengus | reverse complement strand
TGTGTGGTGTTTTGCAAAATGTGTTTTAGTCAATTGAAAACTGAGTCAAACACTGAGAATTAGTGTATGGTTTTGCAGATTTGGTGTCGGGTTAGGATGTTTGGAGGACATGTTTAGAAAATTGTGTGACAAGTAAAGATTTAGTGTGTAAGCAGTTGAAAAAAACTGTATGACAAAAGTGTTTGTAATGTGAGGCGAATGTTTGCTTTAAACATGTGTTTTTGACATTTTGAATGTTGTGTGTCATTTTGCTGGAGATTTGAGGCATTTTGCATTTTGTGTGACCAGTTGTGGGTTTTGTGTGTGGAGTTTTGAAAAATAGACACAGAGTTTTGAAAAAGTGTGTAAACAATTGTAAAAAACTGTAAAGGGCAAGGCCAATAACCAATGCAGTGGACCTCAACTGCAAAAAACACATTTATTGTTGAAAAGTGCATTGTTTGCATGACTCAGGAATGAAGTATTTTCATGATCATATATGTATATGTACCCTAAAAGTACATATCCTTGTAATTTGCATTAATAGATAACAGCTAAAGTGCAAGTTTAGCATTTTTTTTTTGCATGGATGTCATGTGTTTCTGTAAATACAATTTGCATGGGCTTATTTTATTGTTAGAAGCAGCTGGATCATGCTGTGTTGCAGTGATAAAAGATGGGGGTGATGATAGTGGAGAAGGTCCAACTTCCTGGGCAGGCCCCCTCGCTGAGAGCAGTCTGTTCTTCCAAAGAAAGTGAGCGACCGAGTGAGTGAGCTGACTCCTAGAAGAAGGTCCTGTAACAAAACAAAAAGCACAGCTAAATCAATGCCCAGTACAAGGACAGATAAGATGTTTCACCCAAGAGCATGCCTTACGTTTCCCTCCAAATATATATGCATATCAATCGAGGGAAGATCTGAAAGTGTGAAATAATGAGGCCAAAGAAGCACAGTGGCAGAACAGCATGTTGTGAATTCAAACAATTCATTTCACATAATTCTGCACGTTATGAGGCCAGAAAAAGGTCTTCTTTTCTACCCTCCAATCCTCCTTGACAGCTCCAATTTAAATCAGCCTAACCTGCCAATGGGTGTCATATTATGTGGAAAGGACAACATGCTGTGAATGAATGTGAAAATAATCTTTCTGTATGACACAGACCCTTTAAACAACATCGATCAGAACAACTGCTGAGATTTCAACCTGCTAAGGCTGAAACAAATGATGAGGTCTTCACAAATACGACTTGAGTAGTGCCAGAAGCCTACACAAATAATGTAGTTGTAGAAGGCCTACATACAGTATTTCAAAGCTCATGTCTTAATTTACCATGACTATAACACACAGCAGCGAGTAGAGATTCAGACTTACAGAGATTTAGACCTAAATCCTGGCTGAGTTTTAATTAACAGCAATCAAACTAAAAAAACTTCACATCAATCAATTTTAGAGGGAACTGAGACTGACACTTAATAGGGGCTCACTCATCACTATGTTAGCAAACTACTGTAGCTGACTATGATTATACATACATACAGAGGAGGTAATCTACTGCCAGATTCCTTAAAATGGAAGGTTTGAGAGCTGTAATCTGTGATAGGCAGAAGTGCCAGATTGAGACTGAGATTGAGCAGAGATGGGGCCCATGCAAACGAATGAGGCACACACACAGGCTGTGGCCCCCAGAGACTCTGGAGGCTGCCGCCCAGGCCAGAGAGGGAGTTACCCTGGGGAGGAGATGGGCAGGCCCGGCCTCGCCGGAGGCCTCAGGGCCCGGGGGCAGCTACGGCCGGGATCGGTAGCCGTGTCTGTACAGAGTTGCACTGCCCACGGTAAACTGTCTGTTTGCAGGGGCACTGACTGATGCTGTCGTAGGGCTGAACATACAGACGACAGGTTCAGTCTTCACAACAGGCACACAAGGACAACAACAAGCTCATTGATCAAACAAACACTAGGGGCCCGAGTTTGAGAGCGAAAATATCCTGGCAGAAATGAATTTTTACTCCGATCGGGTTAGGTAATGCCCGGGCGATAAATAAAATGTGAACATTTGAATGCACCTGTCTCAATCTACCACTGTAATTTACTCATCTCGCAAAGAAATATCAATCCACTTTATCGGAAGAGTGGAATTTATCCACACAGATTTCTGTATGAGCAAGGAAGAGCAAACCTGCATAATGAGTCAAGTTAACTCGAGTTAAAAGGTTAAATCAATTGAAAGAGTTTTGAGTGTGGAAATTTGTAACTAATTTGCAATTTGTCTGATTTAAATAACATGCGCAAAAAGCAATAAATGAGTGTTTTCCATTAATTAAATAAACCTCTCTGCTTTTTTCTCTTTTTTCTTGTTGTTTCTATTCACAAATTAGTAATCTAATTAGATGACACATGTCAACGCATTCTCCAAAGCTCTGTTTTCTTCAGTGCACACAATGCAGAAAGATATAGTGCCTCTGTCATGAGCTCACAATCTCACATACTGTACATGATCTTATTATGTACTGTACTGCTCCCTGCTGCTCCTGTTTTATAAGTATCAGTCCCCCCCCATCCCGGTGATGCCTATCTGGGACACCCCGTGATATATCTAGTAATATGCAAATGAATACCTTACCAAAGGTCCAAGTGTGGCTGGAGAACTCACTGTATTGCTACAAAATGGAACAACTTCGAAGTGTATTGAAGCCAAATGCAAAGCAGGTGGTCACAACCTCTCTTTGAACATCTCTTCTCTTCGAACTATTCAATCTCGGTATGTCCACTCTTTCCCACTAAGTACAGTAAACTTGGAAAATGTTAGATGTTGGATGCTTGCCCCGGAGAGTATTGGGACTCATTATATGGGTTGTAGCCTATGTCATGAAACATAGGCTACAACGTGCATAAATAGGCTACATTACTGTAGTTTAATTATTTCAAAGCAATGCCTACCTGCAGGTTGTTTATAGTAACAGTATTTTAACGTATGGTCAGCTCGCATGGTAGCATTAGGCTATAAACATCAAACTGCCAGTACATAGACACAAGATCGATCTTCCTATGTCCACCTGTTCAGATTTCGATCCGAGATTTCATTCTCAAACTCAGGCCCGATAAGTGCTTTAACTAATGGATTTTAATTACAGTTGGTTTAATCCACTGAAGGAAGCGCTTTAATCTCACACATCCAATATGATTACACAGGACGGATGGTTTGGATTTGATTATGAACATCTAGCTATGGATTGATTACAAAGAGACAAAGGAGAGGCAGAGGGGAGATGCACAGGAGATAGATGAACTGTGTGGTGGGAGTACGTACACTTCATCCTCATAGTCCTTTGGTGGGGACACTGCTATGACCAGATCAATCCAGTCCTGAGAAACACATCGACATTCATGCATTGGCAAAATGTACAATCATTAGTATTGAGAGCAAACACATTTTTGGACATTTTCTTTGTTAAGGGAATGTGTGTGAGATCCAGAACGTCTTGCTCACTATAAATAACTGCTGTAGTGACTTGGGGTCAACAAAGAACACAAGTGTGAAATAATGGACAGTACAATATGATGGAATACAGCACAATACATAGACTATATTTTTGCACTGAGGCTGATTTGGGAGGTCACATGTTAGCATATCGGCTCTGCGTCTGTAGGCAGTGGTTAAAGTGGGATTTGGCAGGTGGGAAACCCTAAAATCCAGTGTCGGTGCAACGGGGGAAAATTACTCACCGTTGGACAACATATTGAGTATTGTGGTGTAGCAATACATTTTGGACAAGAATTGCTAGCTTCTTGATCACCTCTGTACACGCGGAAAATTAACTCATCATTTATTTTAACAATATCATCGTGGTATCGTTGGTATGAAAGAATATATTTATTATTCATTTATCTGAGGTGGCGGAACTGCGTTCCTCCCCGTTCCCCCCCCCACTCCGACTGTAGGCAGGAGTGACTGAATGAGTGGGTTGGACGAGCTCCTTACCCCTCCACTTTTCCAGGCCCTTTCCAGGGAGTTCTGTCCCTCAGTGAGGGTGACGTCAGTCAGGATTTTCCCATTCACTGCCATCACCTCATCACCTATTGCAATCCCACCTAGACACACACACACACACACACACACACACACACACAAACACACACACACACATGCACAGACACACACACACACACACACACACACACACACACACACACACATATAACAATGTCAAAACTGATGCACATACACTAATTCAAAATAGCACACAGCCATTCAGGGACTGTTTTTTTCACAGCAAGCTTTGGGCTTTACGGAATGTGTGTTTCCCTAGATTGCTCTGAATGCCACAACACTGCTCAACAGCAGCACCTGTTTGGGATTAGACATAACACATAAGGTCTGAATAGCTATGCTGAGACTTGTTAAATGAGCTCACCATGTTTGTCTGCGGCACCACCATCATAGACGGCTGACACCACAAGCTTCCCAAGAGGGGACTCAACCCCTCCCTCCACCGCTACGTCTAGTTGCCCATCCTGTGCAAAGAAAGGGCAAAAGATGCACAAATCTTTTTTAAAAAGTGACTATTTTGTTCCCCCACAACTGTTTCAAAGCACTTGTGGTCATTAAAAAAAAAAAACGACCTCCCGCTCCGTCATGTCAGTGTACCTGTTTTACCAATGAATATATAAATACCGGTAATGATGAAAACATTTAGCAGCAGAGTGATTACCTTTTTAATTCTGAGCAGCCGGATGTCCCGCTCTGCTACTTGCTCTGGAGTGAACTGTTATTTCACAAGACACAATACAATATCACAATGAGAATTCACCAGCTCTGTTACCAGCTCCAGATAGCACAACTGAACCATGGTGATGTTTCATACTGTGACAATGCACTCAGGAAAGAGGAGATTAGATGTCATGTGAGGAGTGCAAAGGGCTCTGACATGCTAACAGCACCAACTGATACACAAAGGGTTCGTCAGAAAGAGCTGTATAAACTTGTCTCAGACAAAGAATAATCCCTTAATTGAGGTACTG
>NW_027468565.1:36856917-36859417 GCF_046254945.1 Alosa pseudoharengus | reverse complement strand
GGCCTCGGAGCGCTGCGTTGGCCTGTGGGTGGGGCCCCGAGGCAGCATGATGGGTTTGGACATTATGGGGTTAAGCTGCCTCCTCTGGGTGGGGGGGCTTGGGGAGATTTGCTACAGAACAACCATCATTTCACATGAGAACCACAAATATAGCACACACACACACACACACACACACACACACACACACACACACACACTCACACACACATGCACACGAACACACACATACACACATACACACATACGCACACACACACACACACACACACACACACACACACACACACACACACACACACACACACACACACACACACACACACACACACACACACACACACACACACACACACACACACACACACAAATCCACATCCAACTCTCACTCATGCTTCCAATACAAGTCTCCAGTTATGAGGGTACTAATCAGAGTACCAGCATAAAACACCATCTGGTTTGGATGGATGTTGTCTGTGCAGTAATTCCCTCAGATGATGGAGAGGCACCAGCCTTCTGGACAGAGCTGTGCACTCACCACAGGATAGCTGGATGTTGATATTCTGCTGGCATGGGATGTGTTCCTCATCACCTAATCACAGTGGTGCAGAGAAGCGATTCCACACTATCAGGGTGCACACACACACACTCATACACATGTGAGGCAGATCCACTCTTCTAGAAGCACACTGTGCTTCGGCCAATCAACATGTGCGGTGCAATCAACGTATGCTGTGCTTCATCACACACAGAAGAGCACACCATGCAACTCTACACATACAAAATCATTTCAGCCATGACCTTAATGGCTCACATACACATAGCACAAAAGCAATCAAAGCAATCAAGCAACCAAACACACACACACACACACACACACACACACACACACAAACACACAAACACACACACACACACACACACACACACACACACACACACACACACACACACACACACACACCATGCTGCAAGAGTGGATTGCTCTCTCTAAATGTTTCAGCAGACCACACAATTTGACCATGATTACGTTCATTACTCAGAAAAGCAACAACAGTTTGTTATGAAGGGTTCTTGGTGGCCGAGTGGTGTAATCATGCCTGTAGTGTATGACCATTCACAGAAGGATAAAAGACGGAGAGGGACTAAGGCACAGCAGCCACACTGTTTGAAAGCATTTGGACTGACTCTGACTCCCAGCGGCACTGAAGTAGCAAGATTATAAAACACACACACACATAAACACAAAGAGAGAGAGAGTGTGTTCTTTGTCTCTGAATGGTCATAATCATGCCAAACTAAAGCCCTCACTTACACACAGAGCATTGCAGTACATATGAAGCACATATGCACACAGCCAAATGCAGACATGCAACCACACACACACACACACACACACACACACACACACACACACACACACTCTTCTCTACCGTGGGACTGGGGAGGTAGAAGAGTTCACTGGGAGGGCTGGGTGGACGGTACCCCCCCCTCTGCCGGTAGCCGTTACTCTCCCACTCGTTTCCATGCTCAGCGGGGCTGGTGGCCACGTGCTGTGGGGGGGGAGGGGGAGGCGGAGGAGGGGGAGGGGGAGGCGGGGGCGGGGGCGGAGGCGGAGGCGGGGGGTGGGAAGACGATGGAGCCCATGAGGACGAGGACGACCCAGAGGGAGGGGGGCCGAGGGGGTGGCCCGGCTGGGGGGGGGGAGGTGGGGGTCGCCGGGCAGGATGGGGGGCCATCCGTGGCGAGGGTGGGGCCTGGTGGGGTGTAGAGCGAGCGGAGGAGGGGGGCAGGTTGGTGGGGTGGCGGTGGGGGTGGTGCGAGTGTTGGTGTTGGTGGGAGAAGTTAGGGGAGGGCGGCTGGTAGCCGGAGTTGAGGGGGGGTGGGAGGTGTGCGGTTGGGTGGAGGCGGGGGGAGGGTGGGGGCAGGTGTGCGGGTGGGTGGAGGCGTGGGGAGGGTGGGGGCAGGGGTAAGGGTGGGGGAGGCTGGCTGTAGGCTGGCTGCGTAGGGGCCAGTCTCTTGAGAGGCTGCCTCAGGCTCTTGTCCACGTCGTCCAGGTTGATATCGTCCAGGTCTGTGGTGGCCAGCTGGAAGCCACCAGGAAACCGTCGCATGGTGGACACGGAGTGGGCAGGGGAGGGACCTGTGGACATCTACACCACACGAGAAACCGGAAAGTCTCAAAAGACTAAAAAGAAAACGTCTCATCAAAGAGTTGAAATTACACAGGGACTCTGGAGTGGTTGACATTACAAGATATCTAATCAAAAAATATATATACACACACACAGACACACACATAATCCAGCAAATGCCATCCAACTGCTTTCACATTCTATTAAATTCAGGTTAGTGCAGCATGAACTTTTTCCACTTGAGGTTATACAACTAAAAATTCAATTAAAAAGTATTTTCACCCTCAACTACGACTCTAATCTACTGTAGCTGCACACACAACACACATCTCCAATCACCCATGCATAATACCCAGTGACTCATG
>NW_027468565.1:36829417-36846917 GCF_046254945.1 Alosa pseudoharengus | reverse complement strand
AATAACTTTCAAGTAACTAAGTCAGCTCCCGATGACAATGTCAGAGGCAATATAATATACAATGACGCCAGGCAATGTCACAGTCCTCGGCAGGTTTAGAGGAGCCTTGACTCAAGTGTCTTCTGTATTTTTAGGTTATAGAATTGATACATGAGCCCATAAGGGTACAACAAATATGTGAAACTCTTTGAAAGACCCCTTGCCCTCACTTTCCATTAACTGTCTTTAAGACCATGTGACAATAAATATATGGGTATAAATGCAGAGGACAAATTTCCTACAGGACATTCTAAAACTGATAGTTCCGGTCCTTGATTGTGATTGGCTGAATCAAGTTCGATGCTGTTGTTTATGAAACTTTGCCAGGTATTTATAGTAACAGTTTTAGAAAAGCAATATGCCACCCGTGTCCGTAGGTTACGCTGATTCTACAACAGCTAAGGGGGGTTTTAGGCCGCTAGCGCGTCGTGCCTAACAACGGCCCTTAGCTGTTGTAGAATCAGCGTAACCTACGGCCTCTCGGGGCTTATCGCTTAAATAAAGTATAACTTACATACACATCTTGTGCCTTTATACACTACTAACCCTCACCTACATACCCTTAACACTAAACTCAACACTAAACTAAACACATCTTGTGCCTTTATTCACTACTAACCCTCACCTACATACCCTTAACACTAAACTCAACAACCTCTTGTATTGACAGAAAGGTACTAGATTATTAAGTATTAATTAAGTATTATTGGCCCAAAACTTAAGCTAACATTATATACAGTAGGGTCAATAAATTTTGGAGGATCTATCTGAATGTGGCAGATAGATAGATAGAGAGATAGATAGATAGATAGATAGATAGATAGATAGATAGGTACTTTATTGATCCCCAAGGGGAAATTGAAGGTGAAATAGTCGTATAAAAAACGTTATTGAAGTGGCACCTTTTACTTGCTTACTGCCTTAGTTTGTTCACTCCTTTCTACCAGGGCTTGATTCTTCTCTCTCAAGTGCATAATGCCACAGAGAGACTGCAGTGGTAAAATGATTAATAGAAATGTAAGAGTGAACTAGAACATCTCAGTAAATGAACCCCAGCTGTGTCTGCGCATGAATACTGTTCTCCTCCGCCTCCATAAATGGGACAGAGTTATCAGATTTGTATGAGTCATTTAGTGCAGCCTGCCTCTCTAGTAAAAACTAGGGCTGTCAAAATAACTGATTAATTTCGATTAGTTAATTTGAGAAAAAATAACTGATTAAAAAAATGAGTGCAGATTAATCGATTCCGTATGACCTTTGACCCCGAGCCGTTCTAGTCAGTAAAAATTAGACTGTAAAATGAAGGAGAGAGAAGAAAATGTGCTGCCTGGATCATTGATTGGAACATTTACTTTTAAAAAAACGGCCTGATGGTGTTGATAAAAAATAAAGTGTTGAAAATAAAGTCCTCTGCAATGTCTGCAGCAAGGATTTGCATATCACCGGAGTTCATCAACTCTGTAGTCGCACATCAATGCAAAGAAATAAGTGTTGACATTGAGGGGAGTGTTAATTTATTTTCATTGTGTCCCCTAGGTTATATCTGTGTCCTGAAATGCCTTGTATGTGAAAAAAAACTTCTTCCCTAAGCACTTTTGAATTTATTTCCTCAGCATATTAGGTCATATCATAGATTATTATGGCAATTATTTGAACAGTGAAACTAATAATAAAAGAGTTTTTTAACTTTAACGTCACTAATGCTGATTATTCAATGATTAATTTGAATTGAAATATTTAAAATACTTTCACAGCAAAAATTATATATGCGATTAATTTAGATTAATTAATCACAGAGTATGTAATTAATTAGATTAATTTTTTTAATCGACAGCCCTAGTAAAAACGCTATATAATTGCCTTGTTACACAGGTTTGATAGATGTTTAATTTACCTTACATTTACTCCAAATAGACATACGGATTACGGACGTGACAGTGTTCAGGTAGAGGAAGTTAATACATGTGAGCAACACAAGTGAGAACACTATGTACATCAGCTTGCTGCCTTCACACAAGTGAGAACACTATGTGTACATCAGCTTGCTGCCTTCACACAAGTGAGAACACTATGTGTACATCAGCTTGCTGCCTTCACACAAGTGAGAACACTATGTGTACATCAGCTTGCTGCCTTCACACAAGTGAGAACACTATGTGTACATCAGCTTGCTGCCTTCACACAAGTGAGAACACTATGTGTACATCAGCTTGCTGCCTTCACACAAGTGAGAACACTATGTGTACATCAGCTTGCTGCCTTCATACAAGTGGGAACACTATGTGTGTATGTCAGCTTCCAGACTTCTTCGCACCACTCACATGAGCAGATAGAGGCATTGCTCCATGAGTGATAACTGGTTAAGACACTTACCGCACCAGTGAGAACTGTGATGGTTAAACTCCTGCTACTTTTAAGCACCCGAACTGCCTGCAAGAGGAAATGATATATTTCATCAGGTAATAACATAGTTTATATGATCACTTTTACTACATGTACACGGATTATCAAGAAGAAAAAAAATACATATGATTCATGTGCATAATATCTGTAATGAATGAAAGAATACTGCATTGATCTTAATTATCACATTTTCATAAACAATTAATTGATGACCGTGGCCAAACCAAATGTCATTGTCTTCCAAAGTGATTTTCAGGCCAACGGTTCTTACCTCCTGGTGGTCCAAATTGGTAAAGTCCACCCCATTGACCTCAACAATCTGGTCACCCATCTAATATACAACACATGTACACAGACAGATGCACACATCAGATCATAAATGATCACATAATTCGGCACACTACACTCTTAACACGAATGTGTTGAAAACAACACAGCTTGCTTTGAAAACAACACAACTTGTGCTGTTTTTTAACACATCTCTGTGGTGTCCAGCTAGGGACAACACATTTGTTTTAAGAGTGTACTATCAAAACAATGCTAAGCCCCATGCTAAAGTTGACTAAAAAGAGGAATAAAAATAATCATCTTTTGGAAATGGATCTTAATGCCTTAATAAAAAAAAAATGAGGAAAAATCCAACCTTTAAGGACACCAATTTTCTTTGTGAATAATGTATCGTAAATAAATAAATGTTCTTCATTAAAATACAGTGTGCATAAGTATTCATACCCCTATGTTAAACCTATGTTGAATTCCCATAGAGGCAGTTATTTCATGGATCCAGTGTACTATACATCCTGATAAAGTTCCCTTGGCCTTTGGAATTAAAATAACCCCACATCATCACATACCCTTTACCATATCTCACGACTGGCATGGGGTACTTTTCATAAGATCATCTCTCAATGCAAATCAAACCAGCTATTAGGCTAACTGAAATAAAACCATCCTAATCTCTAGACATAGTATACGTTAATCAAATAATTTAACTTCAAAACCAACTAAATGCCACTCTTTTCCTAGTCTGAAATATCAATTTATAGGCAAAAACATATACAGTAGGAGCCTAAATGCTCATTTAAAAGAAAAGTGGTCAGACGGATTTAGAGGGTTTTGCATCTGAACTCTTTTATTTACGATACATTATTAATTTACAAAAAAAAAAAATGGTGTCCTTAAAGGTTGGATTTTTCCTCATTTTTTTAAATTAAGGCATTAAGATCCATTTCCAAAAGAAGATTTTTTTTATTCCTCTTTTGTTTGACTTTAACCCTACCTTATTATGTAATATTCATAACATCCAAGACACCCAGAAAATCTTTCCCTGAATGTTGTGGTTAGATGGACAGGATTGTAGCTAGTACTTTGCTGCTACAATACACATGTGCTATGACAGGCTGAGGTGCTTTACCTTCAGTCCCACTTCAGCAGAGAGAGACCCGGGCTTCACGTTGCTAATGTAGATCCCTGGCTTCTGCCGTGGGCCACTCGAGATGCTGTGAAAAATGTACCGACATGCTGTCTCAACATCAAAGGGTCCGTGATATGTCTGATATTCATGGTCAATGTGTGCCAAGGTGTGGTCATACACGTTCCTGTTATTGCAAGAGGAAAGACTCTTCGTCTCATGCAAGATTGTTGCATATCTCGTTTATACTCCCACCTTGCCTATGTCAAGCCTTGGAATTAATTTGACATGAAATGGAGATTTTTTTTTTACTGTAGATGAGCTTTGTCTGAGGCTACAAAAACAACCTGCTTGTTCTCCTCCACACACACACACACTCCTCCCATATTTTTAAACCCCACAGAGTGTTTGTAGGCTGACCTGATGCCCATGCCTGTGGTGCCCACCAGACTCAGGAAGACCTTCTTCTCCTTGATCTCCTTTCCTCCAATGGAGGCCAGGCCAGCCACACTGCTCTTCTTGTCCTGCAGAGCACAGGGAGGAACAGTACTGTATGGGAATGTCATGTATGTATGTATGTATGTATGTATGTATGTATGTATGTATGTATGTGTGTGTGTGTGTGTGTGTGTGTGTGTGTGTGTGTGTGTGTGTGTGTGTGTGTGTGTGGGTATGTATGTATGTGTGTGTGTGTGTGTGTGTGTGTGTGTGTGTGTGTGTGTGTGTGTGTGTGTGTGTGTGTGTGGGTGTGTGTGTGGGTGTGTGTGTGTGTGTGTACAAAAGGACAGGCCAAACAGCACAAGCACTGACAGTGTTAACACACACACACACACACACACGCCGTGAGATTGGTGCCTAGACAGCCACGATAGCGATGGTAATTCTGATGATGATGAGGGCAGGCACAGGACACTAAAGACCTGACTCAAGGTGATACCCCCTGGCACTTACCCCAGACTCCGACATAAACTGGTCCACAAACTGCCACTTCAGCGAGTCCTCCGTGGAGCTATGGGACATTGAGAGGTGGACTTTGGCAAGGTGGACAAGTGCACTCTAACAATCCATTTACAGTGCGCCTGTTAGTAAGATGATGCCTTGCCTATTTTCTGAATTAACTGGCTTCAGTTTCTGCTAATGCTTATCTAAGCTGCAATGTTTTGGCCTGAGGACCCATTTTTAACAGATAAAAGATTTAACAGATAAAACATGTTAAGTATGATATGGCCTGACTACGCGCCTGATACAGCCGATGATAATTTATTCTACAAAGATCAGTTAGCTGCTGTGGGTTAAATGATGCCCTTTTAAATCAGCCATGTGTGACAGGAACTATAAACTATATGTCCTGTTCCGTGACAGCTACAAGCAGTATTAGACCCGAATGGCCACCATTTATAATTCAGGCTCCATATTCCCATCACTGACGCTAAACGACGTGATTTATCAAGCAGAAGTAGCCTACGGACTGCTGTATTAAATTACTTCAATAACACTACTCACCCTGAACATAAATATATATATAAATAACATTGAGAGAGAATGACAAAGAAATTATATTAAAAAGCTTGCCTCTTCACTGGTATCATTCCAACATCTGCAAAAGAAAATAACTACAGTTAAAATAGATTGGGTCGGCAAAACAATAACAATAACTCAGAATGATTTACTAGAATAGAGCCTTTCAACTGCATAAACAAACATGGCCTTTAAAGTCAAAAAAATGTTGTGACCATTATGCTAAAGTAATGAGTTTCTCTATTCACCATGATGGCAGCATTAGCTGAGCAATGCGCAAAAGTTTTCCATAGGATTCATTATGACACTATGGCTCAGAAGGGATTGGGAATTAGACTTGTGCCTGCTGTTCACTGGCAAACAAAAGGACAGACTAGAGGGAACGGCTGTGGGCCCAGATAAGCATTGGCTTCTGTGTACATGTAGTGAAAAAAGGCTGTTCTTTTGTAGGCTATTTCTGCTAAGCTTATTGCTCTTAGCGCAGAGCTGTAATGGAGTGAACTGTTGTCTGCTCCTTCCATGCCAGTTCGCATGGTTTCACATGTCCATTCTGCGTTGAATTTCTTTGTGTGAAACCTTTGTTTTGTAAGAGGAATGGGACTGGTATTGAAAAGCAAGGGGGGGGGGGGTTGAATGGGCCCGCGACTCACGTCTGACTTTCAGTGACACTATCTTCTTGGTTTTGATGAGGCTGATGATCTCCTCGTGGATGCAGGAGGAGATGGAGTAGCCATTGATGCGGACAATCTCGTCTCCAATCTGAGAGGAGGAGAACAAAAAGGAGAGGACAGGGTTGGGGGAGGGGGCAGGACATTAGACCAACATCTCAGAGAAGCTCCTTCATACCAAGGTGATTGATTACTTCAGGACGTTTTTATGAAACAAGCTGCGCTGTAGCCAGCATCAATTCTACTCACTAAATTGCCTGTTGTGTTGAAACGGCAACTCCAAATCAATCAGAGATGAGATAGGATGGCCTCTAGATTGAATGCAATGTGCAATTTGTGGATTTTTTAGTGTATATGGCATTAGACTGAATATACCCCTGCCTTGCAAATTAGGCTGTAAATAACATTCCCTTAAGGCACGGCAAGCCGTTAGCCAGATTGCAGACCATTACGCTGAAGTCCAAATCTACAGTTTTGAGCGTTTAAATTGCAAACCCTCTAGAAACAGATTGAAAGGGTCTATATGCACAATTTATCATTTAAAATGGCAAAGAAACCACATAAAAGAGTGCATAATAAAATCAATATTGCATAAATTCTGCATTGATCTTTAGGCTGTTTTGAGATTCAGTGAAATTCAGTGTGGAAAAGATGGAAAGCATCAGACCCTAACAAAATGAATACTCCTCTGTCTCCCTCTGTTGGTCCCTATGTTTCATTGAACATATCCCTAGAGCTCCCTGTGTGTCCTCAAATGATCTGATTAGCTATCTATAGGGCCAAAATGCCAACACTCACAATCTCATTTGACAGACACATTTCAGTTTGCATCTGGTCAATATCAACAATTATGATACAGTATCTGAAACAGCCATCAATATTAACTAAATAGATAATATAGACTATAGACTATCTATAATCATTTACAAAGTATATTCTCCAAGACAGCTAATTATTTATGTATAGGCATATCCAAATTTCAGTATAGGAACCCTCTGCTTCCTACCTAGTTCTACCGTCAGGTGACAGTCCCATGCATTGGTGAAAGCCCACCAGGTAAATAAACAGCTGGTTGTGGTAGTGTTATCCTGTCAGCAGTGGCCTAGCTCTTTAATAGCAATACTAAAGTGCTTGTCAACCTCTGTTTTGTTGCAAGCTAGGACTCTGCTTCACTTTTCCCCCAAGCGCCTTCTTGGTGACGCCATGTCAGTGCACTTCTTCACCCTCCCAGTCTTCCTTGTCCTCCTTCGTTGGCACTCTGCATGCCCAAGGGCTATGAGTTTTTGCCGGACAATGTCACGGGCAAATGGGCAGTCTACTGGTTAGCGCTTCGGACTTCTAACCGGAGGGTTGCCGGTTCGAACTCCGACCAGTAGGCACGGCTGAAGTGCCCTTGAGCAAGGCACCTAACCCCTCACTGCTCCCCGAGCGCTGCTGTTGTTGCAGGCAGCTCACTGCGCCGGGATTAGTGTGTGCTTCACCTCACTGTGTGTTCACTGTAAACTGAGTGTGTTTCACTAATTCACGGATTGGGATAAATGCAGAGACCAAATTTCCCTCACGGGATCAAAAGAGTATATATACTTATACTTATACTTCTCCTCCTTCGTTGGCACGCGGCATGCCCAAGGGCAATGAGATTTTGCCGGGCAATGTCACGCAGCCCTGGGCACTATGGGGTGACTTCAGGCCCAGCTCTCTCTGTGTCTCACCTCAAGATATATCTTTCCAAGCTGGAAATGACTTTTTTTGAAAAACAGCTTTGTTGACTGGTACACTCTGGCTGAAAGTCCTGATGAATGAGTGTACAGTATGAGTGTATGAGTGCTTTCTCACCTGGAGGCCCACACTTTCGGCTTGTCCGTCCTTCATGATCTGAGAGATGAAGAGGCCACAGCCAAACTCCAGCCCCCCCCGAACGCTCAGGCCCAGACCGTCTGGGTGGGTCCGGTCCAGACGCACCTCCTTCAGTTTTCTGCAATCAAACACACACACACACAGACACACACACACACACACACACACACACACACAGACACAGACACACACAGACACACACACACACAGACACACACATAGACACACACAGACACACACACACACACAAACACACAAACACACAGACACACACAGACACACACACACACATACACACACACACACACACACACATACACACATACACACACATACACACACACACAGACACACACACACACAGACACACACAGACACACACACACACACACACACACACACACACACACACAGACACACACACACACACAGACACACAGACACAGACACACACACACACACACAGACACACACACAGACACAGACACAGACACAGACACACACACACACACACACACAGACACACACACAGACACACACACAGACACACACAGACACACACACACACACACACACACACACACACACACACACACACACACACACAGTATGACTAATTTACACTCGCCTAGTTAATTAGCCCTGGGCATCAATCATCACCCTGAGGCTATATATGTGATTAGAGTGTAATATTTGGTCTGTAGGTTTAGACCATTTTAATAAACATTGTAACCAGCAGGGACTGTTTGTTGAAGGGAATACTGTGCCATATTTTGTACGTTACTGTATGTAATGACATTAAAAAGACAACACGTTTCAACGTTTGTGCAATAAAAATGCACTTATGCAAAGTGCAGTCTTTTCTCCCTTCTTTTATGACAGAGCTATAAAAGGGGGAGAGAGGGAGAGTGAATCATACTCAAGTGTCCAGTGTGATTGGACCAACAGCAGTTACATCTATTGGACAGGGTCAACCATTGACCCTGATCCCACCCCTATCTTCCTTTTCTCGCCTCCCCTGGCCTTCCTTTGCCTGTGGTACACTGAAGGAGGCAGCGCTTCTCCTCCATACTCACCGTGACCTCTTGGGGGTGAGCAGGTCGTACTCCACCTGGTGCTTGAGGGGGATGAGGGGTCGGATGGAGTCGAAGAGCGGCAGCCTGCTGGGCTCGTTAATCACCAGCTTTAGGTCCCCCACCAGCACGGGCAGGTCCATGGACCTACACAGGGAGGGGGAAGATATCAGCCGACTTCACAGTCCTACTCGCTACGACCTCCATATCACTGTCAGATGTTAATTACTGCAAAATTAGTGAAGACTGGACGTCTAGGAAATCCCCCGAGAGGCTTATTGTAAAATTCTGCTAATATGACATGCAAAACAAATGTATAACATTGACAAAAAAATGAATGAATGTTACTGCTGATGTGACTGCAGTCCATTAGAGCGACATGGCTAGTAATCTAATAAACAATGTGGTTGAAGCAGGTCTGATATAAAGTTCAGTAGTTTGTCTTAGGAGCTAACTGCCAAAAAGTAATTGGTTTACTGTTACTTTCTGTTGCCTCTGTTGATTGAGAATATCAAGTTGTTTGTAATACCCAGAAGATATCGTGGATTGTGTGATTTTTAGATCATTAATCATAAATCATGATGACCTTCACTGACAAAATGGCAAAATAAACGGTAATAAACATTTGCCCTGAGGTGTACGGCAATTTAGTCAGGCAACACTTTTGAGACTCATCTCATGAATCATTGATGGTTGCCATTTCATTCCTGACTCGAGTGTCAGGAGCAAAAGGGGCTTTTCTGAATGGCCGCCTCGGCTGGATGGAGCACAGTGGAAACTCTCCACTTCCTGGCCAATCGGGAGAAGAGAAGTCAGCCCTCCTGACATGAGATCAGGTGGAAACTCCTGCCAGAGGTGGAACCCGTGGGCATTCAGGCGGCATTATGGGCGCCAGCTGGACAGGAAACCGAATCCTCCCCCATGAGCATGTGTGTGTGCGGTTCCGTTTAGGGATTAACGAGCGGCCCACTTTGAGTGACAATGCAGAACACTCAGGAGTAAACCAGTCGCCCTGCCTCGTCATCTACTTTGATCTGAACTGATACAGGCCCCTGAGCTGAGACAGGTCTGGAATCAGCCAGATCTGAGACAGCCAGGGGCCACAAAGGCTTCCACACTGATCTAGAAGCATAAAGCATCAAGACCTGCTGTAATTGTTAAATAATTCAACGTTCAATTTACTTCTTAAAAACAAGTTAGATGCCTTGAGTCTTATATGAAGTGATGGGAAATGATGACAAACGATCAGCATGATTTCAAGTAAAATGAAAAGGGTTGCATAAATTATGATCGAACTGAAAGGGATCCAATAACAAAAGAAGGCCTCAGTGATTTTAAATGTAGCCTACAATTTCAGTATTTTTATGGTCAATGACTGCAAACTGTCTTTCAACCAGCTATACCACTCTGGAGTAGCAATTAAGTAGGAAACGAAATTAAATATATTTCACTTCAGGGATATCAAATTAGTTACATGGCAAAAAAAATCCTTTGACATGAGCAATGTCCAGAAAAATCAAGCATTCTTATCTTAAACAACATAAGTTCCATTTTGCATCTTGGCATGGGAAGAGAGTGTGGACTTACTGGTGGTACATCCGCAGCACATCATACAGGTAGTCCTTCTCTGCTTCATTAGCAATCAGCAGCTCCACCTGCAAGACAAAGTGACCTTTGAGCAGCTCCACACCAAATAACCCTCATAACACAGATATTGCCCTGAGAGGCAGCCATAAACCCCCACAGGACAGAGCTCACCTACGGGAGCCTGTTCCCCCGGCCATGGGAGGGATAGTTAGAGATTGTGTGTGCTATGCAAAAGCAGACATAGCAATAAATCCCCTTACCTGGTAGTGGCTTAGCTCCCGGAGAAATATTTTGAGGAAGCGCTTTGGCCAGTCACAGATGTAGCACATTGCTCTTGATCCTTCCCAGTGTGTGCATATGTGTGTGTGTGTGTGTGTGCGCGTGAATGAGAGTGTGTGTTTATCTAGATCAATAACGGCAAAGTGTCGGCTGCTTATTTCCCCATCGTGGTCCAGACGATATCCTGGGCAGGTGGCCTGTTTATAAAGACTGTGAGCTACTGGCTTCATCTATGGCCTTATACACAGCAGGGGGTTAGGCTGGTGAATAGTGTCACCTTACAGCGCTCAGACAGCCTGATTCCACCACCTCCACCGCCAAAACAGAGCACCCCACCCCCCGCTCGCCAGAAAGGAGCAGGGCACCACAACACATCTCTCGTGCAAACCAGGAACCTCTGTATGCCTCAATACATAAGGAAAGACTACAATGTCTTGTGGACTGTATATGGATAATGTAATATTATTTATCTGTTTGTGGTGGTCCATGACTTTCATGCAAAGTTTTTTTTTATATAATGTATTGGTTATCACAGCTTATCATAACTATGGCTCAAAGGACAATTCATCAGTTCCATTTTTAACACGTAACCATGCCTTATTGTTGAAGATGACGTTTAAGTAGATGTGAATGTATTAACAATGCAAACCATGTCCTACTGTACAAACAAATGCGCACTGCAAGACCAAATAGCAGGACCCAAACTGAAGACATTTATGATGTGCATTTTTGAGTCCTGACCAGTCAATGACAGAGTGGACTCTGGACCAATAAAAGAACAAAAGTGATAAAGCAGCCGCGTGTGAAAGATTGCATTATTACCAGTCAGTCTCACATCAACACTCTTTGGAGAGCCACATGCTAGATCATACTTATTATTTTAAAAATCTCAAGACTGAGGATTTACAAATAAAAACTATAGCATATCCTGACAAGAAACTCTTCAAAGCACACACAGGGGCATACACACAAACACGACCAGAGAGGAAACTGGACAGGCAAATACAAGGCCTTTTTGTTCAGGAGTGAACAGTCCTTCTCCTCCTCCTCACAGAGACCATGCTAGAAATGCCATCTCTAATTGAGGCAAGGGTGTTTAACTACCCAATTCCTTCCAGCTGACCGAGCATCTCTAACACAGGGAACATAATGCAGAGCTGCCCTTTGTGTATCCCCTCATCTCTCTCTCTCTCTCTCTCTCCCTCCTCTCTGTATGTGTGTTCGAGTATGAGTCTGTTCAGAACAGATGGCCGAAGACTAATATTACCAACAGTGATACAGTATCCTGTTCCATTTAAAAGCTGTTGCCTTGCTTTCGTAAATTATACTCTCCTTTCCGAAATAACAAATAATTCTAGACAACATGTTTTTAGAAAAGATCATTGTGATAGCATAATTTGTTTAATTTTCTGGCGAAACGTCAGGGGCTTAGAATAGTGGAACGGCCCAACATTTCACCTGTAACCTGCGGTGGTAGCCTGCTGGCGATGTTACACCATTTATCTTTTTACCTACGCCTATGAACTAGCCTACGCACGACTCTTTTAAAATGTATCAAACACATTGGTTCATCATATTATTACGGACACCACCGATGAAATTTAAATAAAGAAGTGGAACAATTCACAGCCATACACGTCTCCAACTGCGTTAAGATAAACAAAATGAGTGTAGATTTAAAGACCAAAATACAATAGAAAGACCTCTGTATCACTTAAAATTAGATGTCGTCATTGTCTAAGAAAATGATTAAGTGCAGTCCACGAACATCTAAGAAGTAAGCTAATAACAAGACGCATTTCTCGGCAAAACTGTCAACAAGACTTACTGGTTATTGCCTTGACAACCCTTCCGCCATTCACCTGCGCAAGGTGTACGGCTCTTAACGTCCAAACCGTAAACTGGTGCGCTTTTGAAAGAATTGAGAAAAGGGAAACAAGAACACCAACAA
The DNA here is from genome assembly GCF_046254945.1 of Alosa pseudoharengus. NCBI lineage: Eukaryota > Metazoa > Chordata > Actinopteri > Clupeiformes > Clupeidae > Alosa > Alosa pseudoharengus. The sequence continues at coordinate 36,834,131 of NW_027468565.1, read as the reverse complement.
AAATAACTTTCTTACTTTATGTCTGAATTCTCGTGCCACTCTTCTCTCCATTTTTAGCTAAGGTTCCCTCACACCGGTTCCGCGTTTGATCCGTCTGCGCACTTCTGTCAGTGAACACTGGGTGGGGTAGATATGCTGGCAACTCGTTATGGAACAGTGATGTGCTAACCTTTGCCCTGATAGCCTATTACTATGACACATTCGTGACAAATAAGTTATTGCTCTAAAACATTTCCTGTACAATTTTCTGCTCTGCAATAGGATGCAATAGCCCTATATTTCAGAGAAACATCCTGACAGAACGACTACATACAGTAGGCCTACTTGCAAATCATAATATAAAGCAAAACGAGTGTTGACCCATCTGTAAGTAAGGACGTAAGACCACCCACATCAGCATTGTGTGTGTGTGTGTGTGTGTGTGTGTGAGTGGACACATGTGCCTGAATCCACATCCTTCCGGGACACAGATGTGAATCTAAATGAATGCATAATATTTGGCATTCTTCCACATTCTTCTCTCTCCTCACCCTTCTTCTCTGCTCTGACTGTAAAAAAGCAACTCTCCTCTTTTTGCTTGTCTCTGTTTAAACAGGGTGTTCCTTTTAAAGTTGTGTGGAGGTTTGTGAGGAAATTTGTATACAGTGTGTGTACTGAAATGAAAATGAACTTGTGCAAAGCACAGCCCTTCCACCCTTCTTTCACTTAGTTACACTTAGTCCGGTCCAGCACTCTAAGAAACTAAAGATACTGAGTAAACTGAGTAGAGCCTATTCTCCTATTCCTGCATTACATGCAGTGTGTTACCATCCGAATGCTTGTTTTGTGCCATTAAAGGTAAGGTGTGTGTGTGTGTGTGTGTGTGTGTGTGTGTGTGTGTGTGTGTGTGTGTGTGTGTGTGTGTGTGTGTGTGTGTGTGTTTGTGTGTGTGGGTGTGTGTGTGTGTGTGTGTGTGTGTGTGTGTGGGTGTGTGTGTGTGTGTGTGTGTGTGTGTGTGTGCGTGTGTGTGTGTGTGCGTGCGTGTGTGTATTTGGGTCTGTGTCTGTATGCTCGAGGTGGCAGTGCTAGTTCAGCTGTCGGAGACTGGGTCCATCTGTAGGCCTGACATTGGGACTCCAATCTGACCCTTGCTCTGACGCAAGGATTTGCAGATGTAACCTAACCCCTTCTCTCACCACACACACACACACACACACACACACACACACACACACACACACACACACAAAGGAATGGGAAACCGAAACAGAAAAATTGATAAAATTTACACAAATTCAGGTAAAGCAAACATGTCTGTTACTTAATTCTTCGTAAACAGATTGGTGTGATGACAGTATAGGCCTACCACAAAACTATAATGTTCTATACATTTGGCTTTTTCAGTTCACTAAAAGCTCACAACGATGGATGCATTCAGAATGCGAGGAACTAATATAAAAAAGAGACAGAGCTCTTCAGTTGATGACTATTTGGTTATACTATAATCAGTCCTTTGGTACTATATTACAGTGCTTCATCAGTGTGATGTTGCTGTCTGGGATAACGAATAAGATTAGGATACTTGAGAAATACCTTGCATTATCTAAGTTTAATATAAATGACAACAACATTGATAATATTTCTTAAGCCTTTTGATAGACTTCTGCTAAGTTGGAAATTACAATATATGTTGAACTTTGTTATTTTCAGAAAGTTAGTTTGGACTGCAATTCAGTATTTGTTCTCTAGGTGGTGCCAGTTGTTCTTTTAAAGAAATGTTGAGCTTATGTCAGGATACTCTGTAAGTCCTGCCCATCTATACTAGGACTCCTTGGCAAAGGAGATATTGTATTTTAACTGGACCTTCCTTGCAAAGGATAAATAAATAAAATAAAGTGCTCCTAAAGTGTCCCTAAAGCTATGCTGTCTTGCTGTCCTCTTCTCCTCTTAACATTAATTGCATACCTCTATAGGATTCATTACATGTTCTTCATGTCAGCCAGGACACTGTACATATGATCAGATATGGTGATAATTAGTAATAATGCATAACTGATAAGTTATTACTAAGTTACTAGAACGTATTACTGGTGTCAGTAACTTTATTTCCACTCACATTTATGCTTTCTACAGTGTTCCTTCTCAGAAGGCAAAATATTCAAGGAACACTGATGCTCAAGCTCAAGGAACTCAAGCTGTTCTCTGGTACAGGATATTCTGTAGTAGGCCTACTTTGAGAAGTGTATGACTTCTGAGGACTCCCCCCTGTACACGCCCCTCAGTAACTAACCCACCATGGCTATCGAGTTCCCTGGAGTGGCAACCCTAACCCAGGCCTGGATCCTGCACGCAGCGTGACAAAGTAAATTACTCTCCCTGTCTCCCTTGCATACAGGGGAAAAGCCCACACAGGATCCCTGAGAGCAAATAAAAACCTGATAAAACAAAGAGAGTGAGCGGGTCCGGTCTGGATTGAGATTCATGCTTGTTGAACATCCAAGGCCACAGCGCACAGTCAGGGACATGCTCCGATTCTCCCAATCGTAAGGTAGAAGCATCTTAAATCAACTTTTGATTCTGGATGGGAATCAAAGCCAGGGACAGGTGCACCTCTTGTGGTTCCTCTTTGATTTCCCTCTGAGCGGTGCTCGCTCTTGCCTTACGTCACCTCTGGCTACTGCCTTGGTGCTTGGCTCACAGCTTCCCCACTGTAACATGGTACCCTCTCCTCCACCATACGGAGATCTGCTGACAAGAACAAACCAAGTCTGGATGGTTCAGTTCACTCAGGCATGTCTTGGGTCAAAGGTCAACCAAAGCCCTTACATAACTCGGAAATGGGGTGCGCCGTGTACCTAGACCCCCTATGTCATGGGCAGTAAACATGGCACTTATGCAATCACCCCTGGTTGTTTTTTGTACTGTCTCGATCCACGGGGAGCAAAAACAGCTCTGGTCGGCCATGTTGAGCAACCCACCATCAGCCTGTGGGATCCCTTCATGGAGGCTACCAGCATACCCCTGGAGTCCAGGCCCTGAGTCAGGGAACAATGACGACATTTATGTGGAATGATGGCCCTGTGCGGTCGGGCTCCCTCAGACCGCTGGTGGCCAAGCAGCCGGGGATTGTGATTGCGTTTATGGGCAGACGGTCGCGTTGCTGCGTATGGGGGCTTGAGCCCTGCAGCTGTCGCCTGGCACACTCCAACCTCACAGAGACATGACAGCTTTTGTCAGTGCCAGTGGTCTGCCCCCTTTGTGTGTGTGTGTGTGTGTGTGTGTGTGTGTGTGTACAGTATATGCACGCGTGTGTGTGTGTGCGTGCGTATGGACTTGATGTGGGCTTCTTAATCACCGAGATGTGGAGATATGTATGCATGTATGTGTGTGTGTGTGTGTGTCTGTGTGTGTGAGTGAGTATGAGTGTGTGTGTATGTTTGCAGGGTGTGAGGGGTAATGGGGAGACACACAGCTGTGTCAGGAAGCAGGCAGGAAGAGATGCCTTCAACAGCAGAGCAGAGATCAAAATGCAAAGACAAAGTTAACACTTGTTATAATGTTACAAAAGTTTTGAAACAGTCGCTTGTCACCCTTGCCAGTCGCTGGTTGTAGAAAAGAATGCATCACACCGGTGTATTGCACTTAAAGGTACACTATGCAACATTTTCACCTTAATATAACCTTTACAAAGCCAATTTGATGGTAAACGAACTTGAAATAGGCTAATTGTTCACCTAGCATGTGCTACACAGCATAGACGTAGCAAGTCGCTACCGAGAAAACCAGCCATGCAACTTCAAGAACTGTGGCCCGACAAATCTCGCGAGAATCGTGAAACATTACCTTGTCAGTAGATATAGTAGCCTGACGAGCCAGACCCACATTAAAATGTAGGGTCTGGGCACTCACCGTTCGCAGTGCTCAGTCCAAGGGGCGGGGTAATCAGTTGTCTTTCAAATTCCCTCTGCACGCAATAGGACAGCGGCAGCGCTATGAGTCCCATGCGTTTCCCACCAGCGGAGCTAGTTGGCTAGTTCAAACGTTTGCCAACTTAATAAAAGCTTAACTCGTGTCACACTGTTCGCCAGCAGCAACATCCATCTTATTTGTTTTCAAGTAGCAGGGAATTCAAGCCAAACCGTTGCAACTCTGCCATCAATCATTATGTTAAGCCCACCTAACGACTCTATACACGATTTCATTGGCCTGATTAAGTTTCGATTTCTGGAGCTCACAAGCCAACGGAGAGTTGCTAGACTAGCCCTGGCAGCAAATGTAATTTGCTGCCGCTAGGGGCGCGTCTAGATTTCTAGGCTATAGATATAGCTCTTTGGAGATAGTTTTTGCCTGTTGTTACTGTAATCCTTCACCTCCACAACAAAAGCATTTTTATTGTGTACAGGGGGGATAAGTCACGAGAAGTTTGCTATTTACAACAGCAGAGTAAAATATAAGTAGGCCTATATCACGACTCTAGGGGAGGGAGCTCTACAGTCGCCAAAAATACCTACACCTGTATAGTGTACCTTTAAAACAGAATTGTGTCTGTGCTGCCTCAGAAGTTGCATAATTGATCCATACTGGGGCGTCGCCAGCCGATTTTGCCAGGGCTTCAGCCCTGAATGTTTTGAGTGTAGCCCTGAATGTATTTTGCCAAGTTGATTAACAAATGAAACCCTGCACTCACTCGCCTACAGTTTGGAGCTGGCCAAACAGTGGTGGCCTATCTAGGCTA
>NW_027468565.1:36806917-36824417 GCF_046254945.1 Alosa pseudoharengus | reverse complement strand
TGCTCCAAAACCCTTAGGCTATATTTGCTGTTGTATAGATCAGTGTTTCTCAAAGTGTGGTCCGGGAACCACTGTGGTCCGCAAGCTATCCCAAGTAGTCAGCGACCATGAGCAGACGTGGCAAAATATAATATAGATGAGAAGTTTGCAATATTGAACCAACTTGTATGTAAATCCAAACAGTTCTGCAACACTGTCTATGTAAGATATGCCAGTTTAAATCATATGAATCCTCAGCACAATAAGCAAGGTGCAAAGACAGTAAGCAAGGTAGTTCAGTGAGTAGGCCTATTGTGTAATATACTGTTGAAGTAGGTCTACTGTTTTTTTTAGCTTTATTATCTATGCGTTTTTTTTATTGGTTAAGGGGTCCATGGTCTGAAAAAGTTTGAGAAACACTGGTATAGATGACATCAGTTTTGTTAGTACATAAAATGTCTTAATTGTCCTGTTTGCTTTATATCTACATGTACACAACTTGATGGCCTCTATTGGGCTATACATGGTATTTTATTTGTATGATAAAAGGTCCTGATATGTATGAGACAACCAATGACAAATAAGTGGCTGAAGCAGTTGTGACATGGTAAACATCCTGTCAATCCATTTAAATAGGTAGCACTGTGCAATGTGATAGCCTATGTGCTCATACAGTATAATGGAGCATGATTTTACGTCAACAACGAGCTTTGCTACTTCATCCTTGCTGAAACAATTTTAACACTGCGATTATAAAATGTGATATGTTACAGCCTCAATAACTAATTCCAACTCTTACAGCGATGTCTTCTCAGTTCAAGGACAATGAAGTCTGTTTAAAAAGCTCAACTACTGATGCCAGCACAGGAAAAAAACTCCTGTTGAGCCACCGCATGACATGCAAAAGCATGACGGTCAAGGGTCACTTGGACCAGTGCCCCGTTGGCACCAGTCAAACGAATGCTTCGGACCAGTGGTCCTGCATCTACTAAGAAAAGCAGCCGCCAAAAGACTCAGGGTTGGCAGGATTTGCAGAATGTGCAGATTGTGGGGCTCGAACCAACACTATTGTGTGCACAAGGGCCTCTCAGTGCCTCGCAAATCCCCCTCCGCCACGAGGGGTCAGATTTCAGCCATGATTTTCAGGAGGTTTAACTTCTTCCTGTGGAAATCAATATATTATCGGTGGCAGAGCGATTCAAGCTTGAGGTTTTGACGTGATATCCGTGCAATGCCTGCTGCCACTGTAGAGAGCCCAGAGCTTCAAAGTACAGCCAAGCTACAGCCGCTCATATCCCTGAGGGCCTCTATTTAGTGGCCTTTACCTCCCAGTCCGGGGAGACAATCTCACCAATGATTAAATTGTCATGCCATCTCAACCTGGAATGATTTGTGGCATTGGCCTGCTTAATGATTCACTGCCAGCTATGCAACTCTCAAAAATGGTTTGGCACCATAACTCTTGAGAGTCCAAAAGTATACTGCACTGTATAAAGAAAATTGGTTTTAAAAAAAGTCCTTTGCACTCATTTTTTTATTCAAATATACAGCATACCCGAACTGCCATTATTCAGTCAAATGAATAATAGAGGTTACTGTTATTACTAGGTTATTACGAGGTCAGTCATTGTGTTCTTAGAAAAAACTGAAAAGACATTTCCAAATTTAAAAAGACAGATAGCACAAGTGCTTCATACAGCTACATGGAAACCTTGTAAAAGCTAAGGCTAACTGCTAGGTTACAATAGTTCATTAATAAGAACACACACACACTTACACGCTTTTGACACACACTGTATGGCAGTGATCCTTCCATAGCGATGGCTTTAGTGTAATTTGTGCCGCAGCTGTCGACCCCTGAAAGAATTGTGAAATTGTGCTGCACATGTTCAGCTGCAAGAGCAAATGCCATGTCGCAAATGAAAAAACAAGATGTCGAGAAAATACAACCCGCACAGCCCTGTGCAGAAGGGGGAGATCACTAGCAGTTACTGGTTGTGGGTAGAGGGTTTCTTTCAAAGTTTTTTTTGGGTGCTTATGGCTATTGTTACGGTGGTTAAATGTGTGGCAGTCTTGCATGCTTTTCAGTCTTTTAAGATACCATCCCCGCCTTGCATCACCTTCCACATCAAAGCACAATGCACAATTAATCACGGGCCGCAGTGTTCATCAGTGCAGGTGTGGCAGCCTGTGCCAAGGACCAGAGCCAATGCTATTGCTTTGCTTGCTCTTAAATCATGGACCCTGTCCTCAGTGCAAAAATGAACCTTTTAGCACCATGGAGTGTGTTGCTTCACACAAAGCTAAGCCAAAGTGTATTACATGCTTGACAGACCACTCTGAGATGAGTAAGATTAAATCAGGGATGCATGTGAGTAGTCGTGAAGGATGTTCCTCAATAACAAGCAAGGGAGATAGACTAGCTTGACAAAACTACAGAGTAATCCTTGCTCAAGATAGATAAATATATATATAGATAGATAGATAGATAGATACTTTACTAAAGGTACACTATGTAGGATTTTTACCTTAATACAACATCTATGAAGCCAATATGATGGCAAACAAACTTGTAATAGGGGAATCGTTCACCTAGCAAAGCCATAGAGCATAGTAGCCCGCTAGTAGTCATAGTGGATCGCTACCGAGAGAACCAGCAATGCAACTTCAAGAATTGTCGATCCGAAGACATTTTGCGAGAATCGTGAAATATTACCTTGTCAGTAGATATAGCGCTTTGGAGAGTTTTTGCTTGTTGTTGGTCCTTTGCCTCCACAACAAAAGCAGTTTCATTGTGTACAGGGGGAACAAACCATGAGAAGTAGGCTATTTACAACGACAAAAAAATATATATATATATTACGACTCTAGGGGGAGCTCTACCACCAAAATGGTGGTATACTATTGGGGTACAATGAACGTCATCATAAAAACACTATTGTGCAATATGTTAATGCCCAAGAAAAACTTCAGGCAGATCTATTAACTTTGTGATTACCGGTAACTTTCAGAAGGGGAGTTTTGAACATTTTAACAAAAGATTCTGTTCCGCAACAATGTAAGGTTCTGAAATTCGATGTTGAATTTCATGAACTCTGATATTCTATAAAATATAACATTCTCACACACTGGTGTGACGGTAAAGGCCCATTCACACCAAGAACGATAACAATAACGATAGCTATAAATAAATATTGTTCTCGTTAATATGAATGACGACGTTCACACATAAACTATGACGATAACGACATGAAGAACGATATCGTTGGGGATCACTTTCAGAGCGATTTTCAGAACGTTAAAAAGCTAATAGCCAATCAGAACCCATCAAATTTTAACCGTCACATTCATTAACACAATGAGAGACTTTGTTTATCGTTGTTCAGTGTGAACGCTTTTATCGTTATGGTTATAGTTATAGTTATCGTTATCGTTCTTGGTGTGAATAGGCCTTAACGGTTCTACATTCACTCATGCTTTGTTTTTTCGCTGGATTTTAGGATAGCCTATTATGGCAACTGATTGCATTCCAAGCTACAGTCAACTCTAGCAGGCATTGAATGACTGGAGACTTTGTGAATTTATAGATTGACATAATGTGCTGTCTCTGCTATTGCTGCTTTTGATCAGTTAGATTTATTTGCAATCTCCTGTGGTCGGCTGGACATAGCATCGAAATGCCCGCCCAGATTCCCCTTTCCGCCTTGACCCATTCACACTGGTGCCGGAACGAAAAAACTCGGCAAAATGTCTAGGGGGCTTGGTAGTAAATTTGGCGAGACACTTTGTCCCGCCGTTCCGCCTCGGTCTATGTGAAAGGGACAGTCGTTCCGCGATTCTGGTACATAAAATCGCGGCGATTTCGCCAGTGTGAAAGGGCCTATTGACTATGAATGTTGAATATCACACTCTAAAGAAGAGTGTTTACTCATTAAAGTGAATATGCAATAATAATGCAGATCAACATTACTCTCTATGCATGCCTCTTTATGTGCTAAGATCATGCTGTTCATGCTAAGATCATGCTCCTCTTGCAAGCAAAAGAAAGACATAGGCCTACTTCAAGGGGGGGAGAGCTCAGGGGCTAAATCTGTTGCCTGGATTGATTCGCGGGTCGTAGCATGCTAATCGAGGGCTTTAGCCGCTTGGCATGAGGAGAGAGGCAGAAAGACACAGGATTCCTCACCGTGACGATTCGGGCTCTCTGAAATTTTATGGGCTGACAAAGGCATGGAGAGGACTGTGATAGCACTGAACGCCGTGCCAGACTTAGAGTGCCGGATCGCACGCTCCACGAGCCAAAGCCATGACTGTCGGGCAGCATGACGGCAGGACCTGAGAGGAATAACATGTCCTCGAACCACTCATCTCATCTTTAAAAAAAACAAATAAATAAAATAAAATAAAAAAACAAGCCTGTCCGCCATTTCTCTGACTGTTAGAGTGACTGGAGATCACAATGAGATGTTGCTGTCACTGCTCCAATTCTTATCATTAAGAGAGAAATCATGCAGGTGTGAAAAATGCTTTCTCCACAGGATCTACAGTGGATGCATTGACATGTACAAGATATGTCCACAGAAAAATTCTGACCGTAAGCTTAAAGGAACTTATTTAGTTATTATACAGTTAAGAACATTAAAAGGATTGTATCTACTGTTTGAACAAACAAGACGTGTGACACTGGACTACGTACAACCTGTAAATAAAAACCAGTCATGTGAAACAGCAGAGCATTACTTATGTGGCTCCTGTGAATCTTCCCTCATAAAGACATAGGCGGTGTACTGGTGATGAGAACACATCAGAGCGGAAAGGGTCCCCTGCACCAGTCGAGGCATTTCTGCACGCGTGCTGCACATGGCTATGGCCTCCAAGGGCTTTATCACACTGCTGGGCACACATGCCAGGGGAAGGCAGAACAATATAGTGCCCACAGTCAAGTCCCGCAGACACACACACACACGCAAACACACGCACACACACACACACGCACATACACACACACGCACACACACGCACACACACACACACGCACGCACACACACACACACACGCACACACACACACACACACGCAAGCACGCACGCACGCACGCACACACACACACACACACACACACACACACACACACACACGCACACGCACACTCGCACACACACACACACACACACGCACGCACACACACGCACACACATACACACACACACGCACACACACACACACACACACACACACACACACACACACAAATGCGAGAACTAAAAAAGCAACAAAATAAAATATGACCTTTAGCCATATATTATAGAAACAGCAACTAATTAACCATCATCATTAAAAGGCCTGGGACAGTTTGACTACTATATACTGTTCTCATGGTACAAAATTCTGCACCCCCTCAAATATATAAATATTAATATGTGTTCACGAAGACAATTTGTGGCCTTTAGAAAACACCCCCACAAAACTGAAAAAGCATGGAAACATAGGCAGGCTCACGGCCAGGCTACACACACGTTCCAGGCTACACACACGTGCCTGGCTCAAGCAATCATTCACCTCCAGCCTTTTGCTCGTGACATGCCTGCTATTCGAATGCCGTTTTATTTTCACTTCAAAGAAAAAGAAGTTTGTCAGTCACACTGTTTGGCTGTCAGCACGTTTAACATCTCTGCACACTCACTGCACTGCTGGGCCATTAAACTAGAAGACAAACAAAGTATATTACAGTTTTTTTCAACTGCTTACACACTAAATCTTTGCTTGTCACACAATTTTCTAAACATGTTCTCCAAACATCATAACCTGACACCAAATCTGCAAAACCATACACTAATTCTCAGTGTTTGACTCAGTTTTCAATTGACTAAAACACATTTTGCAAAACACCACACACAATTTTCTACCTAACACACAAAAATCTAACAGGACGTAACTTGATTTCGTTCTTCAAACTTGACACATGTATACGAGACATAAAGACATGGATGACAAACAATTTCCTGCTTTTGAACTCAGATAAAACAGAAGTCATGGTTTTAGGTCCTAAAAAGATGAGGGATATCCTATCCTCATCACAGGCTACATTTACTGATCTCCGACTATCCTCATCCACATGTGTTAAAAATCTAGGAGTTACAATTGACCAAGACCTATCACTAAGTAATCACATAAAACAGATTACCAAAGTTTCATTCTATCATTTAAGGAACATTTCAAAGATAAGGAAGTCTTTATCCCTACCAGACGCTGAGAAATTAATCCATGCTTTTGTCACCTCAAGGATTGATTATTGCAATGCTCTATACGCTGGCTGCAATAACACCTGTCTAAAGAGCTTACAGCTTATACAAAATGCAGCTGCTCGCACACTCACTAGAACTAAAAAATATGAACATATTTCCCCTATCCTGGCATCTCTACACTGGCTGCCTGTTAGAAGTCGCATTGACTTCAAAATATTACTTCTAACATACAAAGCCATTAATGGCCAGGCACCAGAATATATTAAAGATCTCCTAGTTCCATATAACCCACCCAGACCGCTACGATCACAGAATACTGGCCTTCTTGTAATTCCAAGAATCTCAAAAACTACAGTAGGAGGCAGAGCTTTCAGCTATCGCGCACCCCTCCTCTGGAATAATCTTCCTACCTCAATTCGACTAGCAGACACCCTCCCTATTTTTAAGTCTAGACTTAAAACATACCTCTTTACTGCCTCCCATAGTTAGGTATGGTGCGTGGAAATTCACCCACCTCAGGGTTTTTTGGAATGGACCACCCTGCTGAGTCCTCGTGTGACTGGCACCCCAGTCGCACGTGCGATGGTGGTCACTGACCATACCTGCGCTGGTGTCGACTACCCCTCACCATGCCTTAGTTATGCTGCTATAGCATAGTGCTGTCATGGACTTTTCATGTGTCACGCCGTACAACCCCCCCCCTCTCCTCTCCCCCCTTCTCTCTCTCTCTCTCTCAACTCTCCCTCTCTTGCCTATTCCCACCATGGTATACTGTAACAATATATAGTACTACTGATTACTTATTGACATTAACCATTCTGATTTTCAGTAATACTAACCCACTCTACATCTCTCTTTCTTCCCCCTTACTGTACCTCACTTGTGAGGTATATCATCACCAGCCATCAACCATCCGTGTGTTGGCCCTCCTCTCACCCATCTCACCTGAAGTCCCATCCTCGACTGCCCTATTACTGCCCCCTATCTGGACTCCTGGCCCGTACAGCCTAGCGACCCACCACCAGCCTATGACAACTCTGCCTGGATTACTGGCCCATCCACCAACCCACCACATGCCCCTCGGAAACTCCCTTCCCCTGGACAATCCCAATGCTGGACTATTGAACTTTCTGTCACTAAATCAGGAATAACGAATTACCATAACGGATACGTAATCATCCCACCTCTTGTAACTTTCAGCTCAAGTGCTTAACACCATGTCTTATTCTCTACACCCGACTATCATATGCATTTGTCATGTATACAGACCTTACTGTCATGTACTGACCCTAGGCAGATGGGTCAGGCCCTTGAGTCGTGGATCGATCTGCTCGAGGTTTCTTCCTATATATATCTCCAATTCTAGGGAGTTTTTCCTCGCCCCTGTTACCCATGGGCCTCTCTCTTGCTTTCCTTTTCTTCCTTTCTTTCCTTCTTTCTCTGATTGCCTACATTCTGTAAAGCGCCATGATACATGTGTTATGTTTTGGCGCTCTATAAGCACAATAAATTGAATTGAATTGAATTGAAATTTAAACACAACCCATCAAAATGCCACACTAAATCACCAGTGCTTCACTCTTTCTCTTCACATGTGCAAACACTCATTACTTTACTGAACACCATCCAATCATTGCCTTAGTATAGGCCTATGAGTAGACATACTGTACTCTCTATGTAGGTATGGATTGAAATCCAATACGGTTGAAATGTTCAGAACCAATGCAGATATTTTGAAAGGAATGTTCTACAAAAAGTCGACTTTATGTACAGTAAAACTTGTCTTTTTTACTATATTTTTGTGTCTCCCCAAGTTACCATTAGCTCAATAATTTTTTCTATAGACCTATGAATACATACACAACCCCCCCACCCCCAACACACATAAACACACACACACACACTTTTCTTTGGAAAAAGCAAAGTGATTTGATAGTAGTCAGTCATTTCCGTCTTAGGCAAGATCAGCTTTTTCAGAGCTCCATGTACATCTGGTGGTCATTGTATTTTGCTTTGCTTTGTTCTTGTTGCTGTAAAATACTGTATTTGCAACAGCAAATTATTTGCGAAAAATCACTATTTTTGGTTTCAATAATTCCGTGTATTTCAACTTCTCTCTGTACCGTAACTTTCACTCTTGTAATGAAATACATAAAGCCTATGAAAGACAGAAGAGCGTTAGGTTTTGAGCAACAGTGTGTATATGATGTATCCAAAATGTCATATTTTGACAAAAGTGTTTGTAATGTGAGGCGAATGTTTGATTTAAACATGTGTTTTTGACATTTTGAATGTAGTGTGTCATTTTGCTGGAGATTTGAGGCATTTTGCATTTTGTGTGAGCAGTTGTGGGTTTTGTGTGTGGAGTTTTTGAAAAATAGACACAGAGTTTTGAAAACGTGTGTAAACAATTGTAAAAAACTGTAAGTAACAAGATATATCGAGTCAAGGCTTTTGCAGTTATACTGCTGTGAATGATGGAGTCCTTGGTATGTACTCCACGTTTAATACAATTTAATCTAATCCATTTAATATAAGTCTTATTTAGAAATTTGCCAGTAACTCATTGTGAAACTATGGGTTATTGTAAAACACATTGTGAAACTTCTCATTAACTACTCATCACGAATTTAAAAGAAATGAAAAAATTGGAACGTATCAGGAATGCTTTGATGTTTTAAAATGTCTGTCCCCTTGTAGGGGAACGTTCAGTCTTGTCATGTTGGTGAGCCCTCTGGTGGTGATCCCTGAGAATGGTGGCCAGTCGCCATTGCTCGACTGATGGGCATATCCTGAAACTGTGGAGGATCTTTAACTTTTTAGTTTCTTCAGGCTAGACAAAGGTTTTTTTGGCAATTTTGTCACAAACTTTATGAAGACTGAGGACATATTATTTATTATCATAGTTTTAATCTTTTGTTTGTCCAAACAGGCATACTCTTATACCTTTACTTAATACTTAATGCTTTATAATCAATACTTGTATAATGGCTTTAACCCTATTACGTCAACCCATTCTTGCACTGATATAGTTTTTTTTATATTACCTTTCCTACTCTCTTATATGTCCATATTTATCTTATGCTGGTCTCTAGACTTTATTCTTGCACTGTTGCACTGTTGGACTTACTCATTTGCACCATCACCATGACACTCACTCTCACAGAGCACCTTACCTTACTATATTCAGAGAACCACAGGCTCAGTCCCTGCCTCAGTCATTGCAAGCGCCTCATGCTTACAGTAATCACCCCTAAGCACACTATGTGGATACTGTTTTAGACTTGATTTAGTGTTATTTAGTATAATTTGTATTTTTGTATATTCTTTATCTTCTACTGTCCTTAATGCTTAGTTGTGTTTTTTATATTATATACTTTTATTACTTTTTCTGCTGTTAGTGAATGTTGTGTGTGATGTCTGTATGCTACTGAGACCTTGAATTTCCCCTTGGGGATCAATAAAGTATCTATCTATCTATCTATCTATCTATCTATCTATCTATCTATCTATCTATCTATCTATCTACTCTGTAGAAACATGAATAGAGTTGCAGGGCCAATTAAACGAACTTTTATTAAATTAGACACTAATCCTCAGTAAACATACTCATGCAGTGTCACTTTTACAGCACATAAGAAGAAGTGATGCTCCTCTGGCCAGAGCTGTGGAAAGTGACATTTCTCCTGTAATGAAACCTCAACTTTCGTGCTTAACCATAAACTCTGGATCACCATCTCGTTTTGGCTTGCCTGCCTACTTGTTAGACCCTCGCTGCGGTTTGTCCTCTGCCATCTTATCCTCAGAGAAACAACGCAGCGCTGGAAAGGTCACATATCTGTCGCTGTGTGGCCGGGCCTCTGTTACGCTTGCGACAGAAATAGTCTTGTAAAGTCATCCATCAAACAAGCAGGCCAAATGTGCCGAAGAGAGGCCGACATTTAACCCAATGCATCTTGATACACTGGACTAGATTTACTATGAATATAGCCACTTTGGAAGTAGATTGATTTGACCTATAGCTATAGGAATATATACAGAGGGGCTGCCCTGCTGTAAGTCTGAGTGAGTTGAGGTGTACGGTGGTGGCTAAGATGGGTTTGTCTTTTTGTTGACAGCAGCTTTTGTGGTGATTACATTTGTCATGAATACTGGTCTACTTGCAGCTAGAATATCTTATGACATGAGCAATGAACACACTTGAGCCTATCTTTGTGATGCAACACAAGTGCGTAAACAGCAACATACTGTATGGAAAATGTCACGGTTGCACAATTGTTCTTGAGTTTCTTGAGAAGGGGGCCCTTTCTAGGAAATAAATAGTTATTTAAAAAAATTTATTTAAGAAGTATACCAATTTATGTAGCCATGTCATCAAATATTAAGCTATGGGTGTGATTTGGAATTATATACCAGCCAGAGTTGAGCAGATTGAGATTTTCTTTATACTGGTGTGATAAACTCTCACACATTTAATATACCTAATCCTTCCCTAAGTCTGGGACATGAAAGGGAAAGGCTGTTGCTTTTCTTTGAGCTTAGTGCTCGTAGTCTCTCCGGGATCCTCTGAGACACCTCTACATTTCCTCCCCTCAGACTCGACACGGAGGGACGATAGGAGGGGAGCTGCTGGAGACGAAACAACCCCTCCACCACCGACCTCCCGCCAGCCCCTGTGTGAAACTGATCACAATGGGGCCCCCTGACAACGGGGACCCCAAATGAAAACCAAACACGGAGCCTGCCTTCCCATTCATATTCCATTCATAAGAAATAACAAACCTATTAGCCACCGTGATCGACCATAAATATCAAACAATTGCGGGCCCCAGATGGCTAGGATTAGCTGTCTTAAAGTCATTACGGTCACATCCTTTCCCTAATCTTCCAATTCCCTCTTGCAGGACCATTGTAATACCAGCAGGGATCACTTTTCCATATTAAACTCGACTGTTTGCCAATGGCTTTCTTGATGCTTTTGTTTCAGGGTGCCAAAACAAATGCCGGTGCTGGCAGATGAAAGTGTGAGTGCTATTCGTTTGATTAAATCAAGTGCTTCTGAATGCGCTTCAAAGTTGTTGTTCTGTGGTGGACTTTTAAGTCTTTGTCTTTCAACTTTTTTCTCTCCTCCACAATCCATTCTCTTCTCCTTAACCATTCCTCTCTCTCTCTCTCTCTCTCTCTCTCACTCTCTCTCTCTCTCTCTGCCCCGTCTGTCTCTTTCTCACTCTTTCAAATCCATTTGCTTTGAAGACAAAACTGTGTGCTCTGCTTTATCCGGTGTGAGGGGCTGTAACCTGAAACCTCAGCACAGCTTAGGCTTTTCCTGCCAGCGTTTTGATATCAATTAGATTTGAGGGCACCTGATGCCAACAGACTCTCTCTCTCTCTCATGCACACAAACACACATGCACACACAGGTGCACGAACATACACTTACAAACACAAACACAGACGTGCACAAACACACATTAACACACACACACACACACACACAGTCACGGACACACAGTCACAGATACACACACACACACACACACATACACACACACACACACACACACACACACACACACACACACACACACGTCTGAGAGTCGTCTCATTAGCTGAATACCTGGGATTGTGTGCAAGGATGAAAGGCTACTTAAATAGAACTTTTACACTTTTAAAAAGGAGCAGAGCATCATGTCAATTTGCCTTTTCCCCTGAGATGAGTATTTCACTGGTGATCTGAGGCGCACACACACTACACACATACTCACAGCTGCACACACACTACACACATACTCACACCTGCACACACACTACACACATACTCACACCTGCACACACACTACACATACTCACACCTGCACACACACTACACACATACTCACACCTGCACACACACAAACACATCTGCAGAAGATAATCAGAAGAGGCGGGTTTCTATTAGCCTGGTTACCAGACTCACTACTTCGTTTCACTTTGTGAAGACAGTCTGGCCTCTCACAATTGGGAAACGTTTCCAACATTTCTGAATTTACACATTCTTTCAGGCGTTGCTACTGCCGTTTACCACAGCCACTTTCGATTTCAAAACTAACGTCATCCCCTCTCATTGCTGATTTGCCAGCCACCTTGGATGTTCGAGGGAAACACAGTATATTGTCAGCAAAATGAAAAGGAATGGAGATTCTAGGCAGGGTTTTATAATCACTGTATAATCACTGACCACTTACTGTAATGTGCTTAAAGTAAATGTGTGATTGATTTGTGGGACATTTGTGAGATTTTGAGCCTCTAATGCTTTATGACCGCCAAAAGGTGAAGATAGACAGTTATGGATACATAGAGTATATTACAATGGGATATTCATAGATAAGAGAAAGAGAAGAAGAGAAAGCTAGAAAGAGTTTTTTCTCCTATTTCTGGACCTTTGTTTATCCTGTGTTGAAATATAAGTAAGGCTCTACATAAACATACTTGTTATTGTTTTCCTTATGACGGCTTTGGCATTACAAGTGTCCTATTTTGAAGAGAGAGAGAGAGAGAGAGAGAGAGAGAGAGAGAGAGAGAGATTTGAGGAACAATAGTAGGCTAGTAGTAGGAGCAGCAGCAGAGGAATGAAAAGATGGAGTGATAGAGACAGGGAGTGGAGAGACAGGGTGTGGAGAGCTCACAGTGGGATGCTAATGACTGGGGGGGTGAGGCGGTCCTGGGGAAGCTCAGCTGTCCAGGGCAGTGACCAGCATAGGACAGTAAACAACCCTAACCTCCTCTCACTGGACCGTAGGTCTGCAGACAGGAGGGCAGGCATACCCAGCCACTCCAGAGGAGAGTGTGCTGTGCTACGCACCAAAGTGTCTGTATGATGCCAAAGCGTGTTATGTTTTCACAGACAGAAGACTGGCATTTTCTATTAACTTACTGGCTATACACTATCCCCAGGTTCATACTGACTTTGGGTACTTCCCACAGTGAATGAAAGCCAACATGTGTTTCATTCAGTTTTTATTGTGCCCTCTTCTCCTGTCACTTTGCAATGCCAAACATGCCAAACGGCATTTTCAGAACCGCTTGGGCATAAATTTAGTTTGTCATGGGGTGGCACACATCAAACGAAAACGCTGGAGAGATGCCGGCTGGTTAGTCATCGCCTAAAAGCCTCCCTGGGCATGCAGGGAGGGGCGCAGGGGAGCCGGGGGAGATGGGGGGTCCAGGGGCCCTGGAGCCCCCCAGGGGAACGGAGACAGAACAGCGCAATCCTGTCCATTAATTAAGCTGGTCCCTCGGACCCACTCACCGCCCGCAAACGGTATGCAAACAACCCTTAGGCCGGCTCCGATTTCAAAGTCAAGTCCTCCAGACCAGCTGTGGGTCCTCGGACATTTGGCCCGTCTAATGCACAGAGAGAGAGAGAGAGGAAGAGAGAGAGAGAGAAAGACAGAGAGAGATGGAGGTAGAGAGATTGGGGGGGGGGGGTGTTATGGTTGAAAAGCCGCAGATGTTCTTCTGGACTGGTTTGAAGGCGATGACAGAGTTAGCAGCGAGACAGCTTGAGAACACCCTTCATCTAAAGGCACACTGTCTGTGGGTGCGGCGTGTCATGTATATGTATGTGTGCTGTCCTGATAACTTTTTTCAACATCTCACGCACATTCCCACAATAATCTGTGATCAACACTGTACTTCCTGTAAGAATATTCCAGAAATCACTCAATCTCTGGTCTCAATCTGAAGCGCTATAGCATATCACCTTTTCCTACAGATGATTTTGACATATATATAGATATACAGTCTCCAAAACAAACTTGAAGTGGTTGGCAATTGACCTTCAAAGTGTGCTTTGTTTGGTCTCCTACATCCCTTCGTGCTTCTTTCTGAGTTTCCCCTTCGAACCCGAACCCGAATTTACATTCTTAGCCAATCCTTTAATCCCATCCTCTGATCAAAACAGCCCTGTTGACAGGTCCCCAAAATCAAAATACGTGTGTAATTACGGCCATGTTTACATTACCGTGACTCACTCTCACTCAGCAGTGGGAAGGGGAGAGCGACATGGTAGGCTTCATTTCACATACACAGTGTTGTTGTTTTGCCTTGGGATAAAGGAACACCTTGTATTTATCTTACATAGATTTGACCACTCGTTGAATTGGCGGTCAGCTTTGTGAGTGGTGAATGTCTGAGCGTGAACACACAGACACACACACACCTGCGGGACGAGTGGTCATCTGTTGGTCCCTGCCGCCCACATCCCAGCCCCCACCCCCCCCCAAACCCCATTCACCCATGGGAGCTGGTTCCCTCCTCAGTTCAGCTGTGTGGCTGTGTATTGGATGCTGGTCTGATGCCTTCCATGTTAGCCATGTAGCTATGTGTGGAATCCACCATAGCTTTGCTTCAATTAAGACTTCTTCTTTCAACACCCCAGCTTACAAGCATTCAACTACGTATAGTGTATTGGCCAAAGTGAACATTCTGTGTATACTGGTTTGCACACTCTGTGTAGTGAGAGAAAGAGAATTATTAATGAGGGAAAGAGAATTATTAATGAGAGAAAGATAATTATTAATGTGGGTAAACCACTGATGAAGAGATGAGGAAACTATTGAGACCAGAAATGTAGTATTTGTGGATACTGGGTCATTAAAGTGAGAATCAGTTTATTACCGATGAATGTTTTGTGTTTGATGAAAACCGATGAAAGTCAGTATAATTAATGTGACTATAGACCTCATGAAGCATCATTAAGCCCTGTGTACACCGCCATGACATGAGTGCAAACCCTGGATGAGCAATGGATTTTATGGAGTTGTGTTGAGACCAATGGAATCTGATGTAATTGAAAGTAATGAGTATTGAAATCTGAGACCACCGCACTCTTGTCGGTGCCGGTGTACATAACCCCTTAGAGTGTGCTGATGCCTGGATTTTCCTTTATTTGTATGTTTTTTTACAACAGCTAGTTAGTAATTAATACATTTGAGAATGTGATTTGGTAAATTGGAAACCATAGTTTGTACTAAAATCACACTGAGTTGTTGTCATAGATACAGCGGTACATGCTATTTTGGATCTTTTTGGTCATTACCACTGGGGTGTGCTGGGAGGATAAACTCCCCGTCTGTTGTTGCTGGAACTTCCACTCTCTGCATCTCTGGTTGTTCCACTTTCCCACTTCTGACACCTGCTAGGAACAAGAGTTTCCTCACAGTCCTTAGTGATAAACAGACACGGTGTATGTGACAATGCGTAGTCTGGGATTGTTCCATGTAAGATGAGAACAAGGGGCCCAAATGCGGAAACATAGCCAATTCCCAACAGAAACAACAGTCCTGCGCTGAGCCATGCAAGTTCTAGCCAGTACGTCTCCTCGGGGATGTATACCTCTGCTGTGGTTGGGACTGTTTGTCTCATACTTATGTGTCTGGTCATCTGATCACCGCTCATTATCCAGCCAATGTCTGGACTTTTGGATGTCCACTAAAGCCAACAGCTTTGGCTCACGGCTGTGAAACTCTCCACCTCTGGCGAGTACAAGGGGCACACCATCGGAAACCCCCAAATGCCCCTTTGATGGTCATGCCGTTGGAACTATTTCAAATGTGTTCATAATATTCTAACCCTATTTCATGGGGCGTTTTGGACACTATTTCTGTTACTTCTGATATGTGTTATGTAAGTAAGCCTACTTGACATGACTGGACTTACCGGTAAGTGTTGCCTACTTCACAGCTAAACTCACGAGTCACTCTGTTGTGTCAGTGCAGACCTGATGACACCAGGCTATGGAACTCTAGTCCGTGTCCACCCCCACTGACTCTATGACAAGATCCATGGTCATACACGACCCCCACACACAATCATGTCACCGATCATCTAAAAACCCATGACATAAGAGTCATCTGCACAGGATGAAATGCGCAGCGCGATTACAGTTACTACAGTACAGCTACTTAGTAGAGTGGAGTCAGTGGATTCCCCTGTAGAATATGTGGTCGCCCACTCAATGATATCAGCACTGACTCAACACAGAGAAAAAACAACTTTAAATACAAGCGCGGTACATTGGTCAAGGCACACCTATCACACACACTCTATCTCTGATACAACATAGCCACACAAACACACACACACACACAAACACACACACACACACACACACACACACACACACACACACACACACACACACACACACAGACGCACACACACACACACACACACACACACACACACACACACACACACACACACACACAGATCACCTTACATTCTGGCATGTTTCAGTGGTGCCAACACACAGCATCACTCACTGACACAACATAGCCACACAAACACACACACACATGCACACACACACACACACACACACACACAAACTAAAAATGCATTGGTGTGTTATTTTCGTGCCCATCACAATTTCACACATCTTTTCCGGAGAGGCTGGCTAATCCCTGCCAGTGAGTGAGGGATTGTGGGATGGCTGAGACATGGCATGCCAGCCCAGCTGAGTCAGAGTCCTGACAGAGAGAGAGAGAGGAGGAGAGAGAGTGAGAGAGAGAGAGAGAGGAAGAGAGAGAGGAAGAGAGAGAGAGAGGAGAGAGAGAAGAGAGAGAGAGAGAGAGGAAGAGAGAGAGGAGAGAGAGAGAAGAGAGAGAGAGAGGAAGAGAGAGAGGAAGAGAGAGAGAGAAGAGAGAGAGAGATCTCTCTCCCTGTATATCCCCTCCTCTCAGTGCTGTTTTATGACCCAGCTCTGGCTTCAGATGATCCCTTCCCACTGGATCAGATCCCTCATTCCTCATTCTCCTGCAGCACCTAGTTCCCTTATAATGTCTCCTCCTAATGACTGGCACAAATACTATTTTCAGTTGGTGATTCCAATTGAACTTGTAAACATTGTCACATACTTTAGAAATTACATTCCCATTCATAGGCAGCGTGCAGGCAGACATAGCAAAATTAGGATAAATCCCTTGCTGATGTCCAGTGATGTGGCCGATGCAGCGAAATGATGATGCATACATGGCTCTGATGACGCATACATGGCTCTTGGGATAGTGAGGGTCAGAGGTCAGTTTGTCTCTGCCCCTCACTCTTTTCTGACGGCTCTCGTGCCTGCTGGATGGTGTCATGGCTTGTAAGAGAGTAGATGACCTCACCCAATTCTGCACGGCACAGGAGCATGTTTTCTCATTCTTTCCAGTTGAGTTGTACTGTATGTTGATAATTAGCTCACTTTGTTCCTTTCTTTTCAGTTCTGTGGGTTGATGTTCTGATGATACGGA
>NW_027468565.1:36724417-36796917 GCF_046254945.1 Alosa pseudoharengus | reverse complement strand
GTTTTCTTTGCTTTCGTTCTTTCTTTCTTTCTTTCTTTCTTTCTTTCTTTCTGTCTGTCTTCCTTCCTTCATTTCTTTCTTTATGTCTTTCTTTTATTATTTCTTTCTCTTTTGTACACACACACACACACACACACACACACACACACACACACACACACACACACACACACTCTCTCTCTCTCTCTCTCTCTCTCTCTCTCTCTCTCTCTCTCTCTCTCTCTCTCTCTCACAAAAACACACACAAAGGGTTCTTGCTGTCAGGTCAATACATTTCTAATAATGAGAGCAATTAGCGTGTTGTTACCAGTGGCAGGCCAGTGACAGCCGCTGTCAGTGTGAACTGGAGGTGGAGGCCACAGCGAAGGACCATATCAGCAGACCTCACCATCTCCTGCCCACATCCATATGGTCCATCTCCTCTGACCCAGCATGCTGAGGGGAAATCACACCTCCATTAGGGAAGTCCAGCCATGAAACTCGACACTAATGATACAGGAAGAGGGGCCTACTGCCGCTATGACGATCAAATACACAGCTACAGGAAATGATGCTGTTGTGGTTTATGATTTTCCGATGTTCCGAATTTTAATATTGATGTAAGTCAATGTGCCATCATCAGTTGTCTTGCTTTTTATTCATTGAACATACATGTTTATCCAAAGAGAAACTATTGTACAATCTTTAAGAACATGAGAATATCAAGGTTTTTCCCATCTTTAATAGGCTATAGCAATGATATGGTAATGTCTACTTCATTGTGAGTGAAAATGTAGCAAGATGACAAAACGCAACCACAAAATATACACTTTGATGTAAAATATTTTGACATATGACACCTACTGGGTTCCATAGAAAACATAATGTTAAATCACATATGATAGATACTAAGCCTATGGAATCTGTAGTATTGTACAGTAAATGTTGCCTTTCTTCCTCCTCTGCATAGTAAAACCATAGATATAGCATTATGTGTTTATGTACATTTTTATACGGTCCTAAAGGCCAGTTTGAAGAATGTTACAACAGCAGCTGAACAACTCGAGGTATGTTTACTCGCTCAGGTCAGCACCCAGTCTTTCTCATAAATTTATTACTTCAGCTGACCCCTGCCAAGTCACGACAACATAACGCACACCACAAGGTTGTTGCCATCAGAGCTTGGGTTACAGTGAGGAGTACGAGGCTTCCATTGTGTCCTGAAATATGATGACTGTCCCATTCAATGATGACAGAACAAATCCACTAAATCAAAATATACATGTACCTGTACAGGTGCTCTTTGGATCAGCAGGTTGTCTTTTTTGTGTCACGCACAAAAACGTTCACATGGATGAGGAACCATTTGGTTAGTAAATAAACTACAATCAATTATGAATTATAAATTCTTGGGGGAGATTTTAAGATCTTTTCAGGGGAAAACCTGACTCTGATGTGACATTTTATTTTATAGGGTTCTCCTATTCGGTAAAGTGCAATGGAATAAATGGAATCTACAAATGTGGTTATACTACCACTTGTTTTAGCACATTAACTAAAAATGCAACTGTATATTAAAGGAAACATATTCAATGATGACAGAACAAATCCACTAAATCAAAATATACATGTACCTGTACAGGTGCTCTTTGGATCAGCAGGTTGTCTTTTTTGTGTCACGCACAAAAACGTTCACATGGATGAGGAACCATTTGGTTAGTAAATAAACTACAATCAATTATGAATTATAAATTCTTGGGGGAGATTTTAAGATCTTTTCAGGGGAAAACCTGACTCTGATGTGACATTTTATTTTATAGGGTTCTCCTATTCGGTAAAGTGCAATGGAATAAATGGAATCTACAAATGTGGTTATACTACCACTTGTTTTAGCACATTAACTAAAAATGCAACTGTATATTAAAGGAAACATAACTAGTGTATTTTTATCAGGCAACCTCTCTGTGAAGATATTTTGAATGCAGACAGTTTTAACAGTTGTCATGAACTTTTAGCATGTCTAATTTCTAACGGGTCTTGTAAGCTCAATTACTTGTCTGCAACCAAATATAAACGTGAAAATGAGAGACAATTAATTGAGGATAATCCACTGCTGATTGGGCATTTTCAGCTGTGTTAAATATAACGCTGTTTTTTTTATCTAGAAATTACCATCTAAACTCATCATGAAATGATTAAAATGACTCAGCAGTCTAAACGTGTCATGTTATTGTAATGGAAACGGTTGATTAGCCTTCAACTCCAGAAACCCAATCAGTGAATATTTGCAGATAATCTTTTTCCATGATCCACACTCATGATATTTTTCTCTACAGACAGATATTCATGGTCCAGCATAAGAATGGCATGTATAGCTAGTGTGTGTGTGTGTGTGTGTGTGTGTGTGTGTGTGTGTGTGGACCAGCACTTCACCTAACTTCCTGGTCAGAGAGTCATTTGTCAGTATTAAGGTGGATCATGCGGTGAACCACCCGTAGACATCAGGGTTAGGATGTGGCAGTTGAGTAAATAGCTTGGGTGATATCCACAGAGTATCCATTTCCCCTCCTCAGACATGGAGCTGCTCTGCTCACCCAAAGATAAACACTGGACACACCGAGGAGAAGGGGACAGGCTTTTGTGGCCAGACAGTCAGGTATCACCACCAACGTCATCCTCAAACCCTCTCCCATCAGCCATCAGATATAACTACGGTGAAATTTAATCATTAGATTTTTCAAGAGTAATTTTTTAGCTTCTAGCCTCAACATAGTAGTAAAGAAGTGTTGTTGTACTAGTTGTAACACTGCATAATACTTAAGGGTAAGTATGACCAAAGCAAAATCATGGCAAAAATAATCAATTACAGATTGTAATTCATTCCAACAAAGGAAATGTGGCAGACACCAAAAACACAATAACAGCGTATTGGTGCATATAATACAGTGAAGTCCTCAGTTCACCCAAACAGACCTTGTGGTACTGATGCCAGCTATTACACATCAAAGGCAGATCAGATATAACTACGATGAGATTTACTCATTAGATTTTTCAAGAGTAATTTTTTAGACTCTACATGGTAGTAAAGAAGTGGTGGTAATTCTAGTAGCAGTATAACTACTTGTAATACCAGTAATGTATGTAGTACAGTAATAGTATTAACAACATATCATGACAGACCAACACTGCAATCGATGTGCTGTGTATGTAGTGAGATGTGCCTGCTCTGCTCTCGTATGGAGGTGTTGTCACCTCTTGAACTTGGACTTGGGGCTTGTTGATGTCGAGTTATTTACTCACAGATTACAGGGATTGTCCTGCGCCTGCCCTGACCCTCATCCTAAGGCCCCCCTAGAGGAGCGGCTGTGCACCCCAGATCCCATCCCTCAGCGGCCCCCACCAGGATATCTGTGTGATGCAGCGAGGGTCAGCAGCACTGTTGTTATTTTAGTGCATCGCCATCAATCAAACAGCTGGATGAGAGAGCTGGGTTGATCCTGGTCAGCCTGGGTAACCACAGGTTGGGTAACCACAGGTTGGGTTACGCTTGCAGTACCGTCACTGCCCACCCCTCCCCCTCTCTCTCCAACACCACATTTTTTCACCCACCCATGGAAGCACAGGCCCTCGAATGACCGTCAACCAGTACAGACCGGTCCTGAGTGTTTGGCTGTTGTGTTTTTTTCTCCTTTGGAAGAATTTTTGAATACTAATTATTTCTTTAGTCAGTGGCGGTTGACCACTCTCACCCTCTATTACGCCAGAGACTTTCTAATGAGGAGACACAGCACTCAAAAAATACTCCATAGAAATGCATGGGGCTAGTTTGTAACGCCAATATGGCCGTTGTCTACACATATCCCACCCCTTCCTCGGCAAAACGTCGACATGTGAATACATTGAGCCAATCATGTGTTGTGAACTCGCCACTGGAGCAAGATTGGTGTCGTGAAGCCTTGCGCATGAGTGCCCAAAAAGCGTTGCTATATGGCTGCCGAGTGGAGAGACTTGCCTAAAAGGACTTTGATTACGCTGACCTATCTCCACGGTTTCTCCTCTAAGTGCACTTGCTGAGTGGAGGCCACCAGCAAGATGCCCAGGGAGATATACATGTATACTGCCCCTCCCCCGCGACCACGCCGCCCGACCCCCCCCTCCCAAGTTCACGGGCATGACCTGGGCCACTACAGCACAGGCTACTGGCCACGCCTGGTTGGAAACAGCCGGTCGGCCACTAAAGTATTCTATTTCCCAAACAACTCCAAACTGCGGCAGGGTCTGATGAAACATTCAATGATGATTGTGTTTCAGCCCCCTCCTTCTCCGGCAGAGGCTGGCTCCTGTTCCTCACACTGCGGCCCTTCACACGTATGGGCTGGGGAGACCGTGACCCTTGCGGAGGTGGGTGGGGGGTGGTGTGGGGGGTGGGGGCGGTGGTGGTCAGGGACGTTTGGACTCCCTCACTCCGGAAGGGGCCCATGGGACCTATTTATACCATGTCATGTACTTCTGACGGTAACTTTTCTTCGCCACCTCCCGGGCCAAGTGTTAAAAGAGGCCTGCTTAAAAATGGAGTAGGCCATATGTAGCAGCCCCCTTTTTACGTTTTTGAAAATGAGCTTTTCAACAGGTCGTGTCGCTCCCCATCCTCCTGCCTCTCGCATGGCCAGGCATTCCGAGCCCAGGGCGGCCCTGCCGTTGACAGCACAGAGGGTCTCCTGGCCCCTTTGTTTTGAGCTGCAAGTGACTCAGATGGATGTCCTGGAGAAAGTCCTTCCTTAATTAGAGCCAAGGCTGTGTAATGTCATGGCTTTCTAGGCTCTCTTGGGAGCTGGGGGGGGGGGTTGCCAGGGGTCAGGGAGGTTGGAAGGAGGGCTAGTGGACTACTTCTGAGCCTTTGGGGTAATAATTTGACTTAAAGTACAGGCCTGAAGCACAACAAAAATCCATGGAAGGCACAGAGGGGAAAGGGTTTCATGGCAAATCAGATGTGTTCAGTGATGACCATGCCAGTGAGAGGCCCTCCACACCAGCTCTTAAGAATACTGAGTAAATACACTAGATGGGTAGATCAACTGGAAAAGGACATACAGTATATGACTTAAGTGATGCACACACTGGACATGATTAGCTGCCATCACTTTCAAAGGCAATAGAAAGTTAATCAGTAACACTCAACGGCCAACAAGTGAACATGCTGTACGTTGGCCTGGCACCTTCATACTGTGCCACTGTACGTGACGGTTTTATGTGGATATACTGCATACAGCAGGTAAATATATGCACTCAAGCATCCAGATGAAAGAAATGTCCTGCAGCTATAACTCACCGACTTTATGAACTCATATGAGACTGGCAGGGTTTAGCCCATAGCACATACCCTGGACTGCTGACAAAAGCTTAAATATAGCAGCGTTTATTACATTTGAATAGTGAATGGCAATGAGATTAACAAATCAAACTGCTTGACTTTATTTGGTGTCCTTAGTACAGTGGATTTATTGAGCATAATAAATACCATAAATACATTGTAGTGAGTAAACACTTATCCTCATGTGATACTGACCCCATTTGCAAGCCCAGGTACACACTGTACAAGTGTTTTAACACTGCATAATACTTAAGGGTAAGTACGGCCAAAGCAAAATCATGGCAAAAATAATCAATTACAGATTGTAATTCATTCCAACAAAGGAAATATGGCAGACACCAAAAACACAATAACAGAGTATTGGTGCATATAATACAGTGAAGTCCTCAGTTCACCCAAACAGACCTTGTGGTACTGATGCCAGCTATTACACATCAAAGGCAGATGATACAGGTCAAGGTTGCAAGCTTCATGTCCATCCCTTGCCTCTTTCGACTTGCATAACTTTTAGCCTGGTAGGGTGCCAATAAAAAGTGTCTCCCAAACACTCCCTGGCATGATTAATTGGAATGACAATCAACACTATCTATAGGTCTGTGTGATCCACGACTCCAACCTTCTGCCAACTAGACCAGCTGCGGAAATAAAAAAGGAATTGTCAAACACTGTACTGCTGAATTTAACTCGCAGTACCTATCACGATGACCGACCAAAGGATGCAATAAATCATACATGATACACACACACAACAATACTTCCAGACTTTTCGTAATCAGAGAAAATAGTTATTTGCATTCTATTCGATATCATGGCCTAATGTAGTACTGAATGTTTGGTGGTTTTGTGTAATAAAATAATTAATTATTAAAAAGTAAAATGACAAGGACAATAAAACTGATTGCCGTTCTTGTAAGTCTAGAGATGTATTTATTTACAGCAATAACAGGATTATCATACTTGTATGGCCATATTGTAAAAGGGTTGTTCTACCTATTCTTGGAATGCACACATTAACTGCTTTTCAGAGAATAGTCCAGAGAGTGACCAGAGAAGACAGAGAGAGAGAGAGGGGGGGGGGAGAGAGAGAGAGATCTCAAGGGGAAAAGAAAGAGAAGATAATCTGTGGCTTCGTGCTGCTTGCAGAGTCAAGGTCCTGCGTCCAGTGTGCTTGGCCAGGGTCTCCTGGTAACTCAACCTGCGACGCCGTTGGACAACGCAGCGTGATAATTGGGGAATTACAGCTGTTAGTCACAGAAAACACATTGCAGTTGTGGGTCAGAGACCTGGGGTTGGGGGCACAGGAAGCCCAAGTGTAATTTAGAGACAGTGAGGGCCAATTTCAAGCCTCTCCAACCCTGACAACCACCCCTCCCCTCACACACACCACCCCTCTCCCTTCATTCCCCATCCCCCGTAAACTCCACCTGTTAAGAGTACCCTGTGCCAAGCACAGACTAAACACAATCAATAAATAATTTATAACAATTCATTTTCCCTTCTCTGACACAGCCCATCCTTCAGCTCATGATGGAGATTAATGCACCCACACAGAGGGCCTGGCCCTGGCATGTGCTTCCGCTCTGGGCCCGGCTCCCTGGTCTGTGGTCAGTCTTTACCACTCCCGTCAGGAGGGCACACTTAAGGATAGAGCGAAGGCAATGAGTGATGGGCTTAAGTGCCAATTAGCTGAGGTGCTAAGTGTCTTTGTCATTTATCAGTGCGTTGCTGCTACTTTTCATGCTTGATCAGTCATGTTGAATAGTAACGTTTTTTTGTTGGTGTTGGTGATAAGATAACTTCAAAGACTTACATTTTGTATGCTGTCAATGTACCTTAATCACCGCTTTCCATCTCATTTTAGTAGACGGCTTTATTTCATAATTCCTATATAAATATATAACTATATGTAAATATGGTAATGAAGCAGCATATCCATCTCTATACATACTCTTCTATGATACCGATCTCATATTAATAATGTTAGCACAGGCCAGTAGCTCCAGCTCCACTAATGACCCCTATACTGCAGTCATACTGTACATTGACATAAATCCTCCTTCTGCCTGTTGACTTCTGCCAAGCTAAGCTCTCCTGTGTAGCAGGACAGAACATGTCTACAGTATATGTGTTTTACAGATGGAGCATGAGGGGGATAGGCCACCTGTTGGAGCTTCCTCCCTCTGTCAAAACCTGACCAGAGAGGTCAGAGTGGCTTTTCTAATGAGATAAAAAAGCACTGTGGTCGTCGGGTCAAGGGTATGAGATTCAGGCCGTAAATGTGGGTTTATACATTGTAGGTGTATTGTTAGGCTATAGGAGAATCACATGGTAAGGTACTTAAAGCACACTTGCTCTTAGCAAGTATAAGATAGATAGATAGATAGATAGATAGATAGATAGATAGATAGATAGATAGATAGATATACTTTATTGATCCCTAGGGGAAATTCAAGAAATAAAGTGCTCTCCAGATAACTGCTCTCAATAGTGCTACTGTTGCTTGTTCAAGCATTGTGGAGTCAGCGTGTTTGCGTGGGCTGAGTCAGCGTGTTTGCGTGGGCTGAAATCTGAGAAATAACAAACAAACCAAACGAGGGAAATCACCCCCCCCCCCCCCCCAGGGCTCATCTGGAAAGCCCATCCGGCCCGCACCCCCCCTGCCCCCCCTCCCCACACCCCCCTGTACCCCCTGGGATGCTTGGCAAGGGTGGGGACAGTTCAGCATGATTAACACCAGCGCGAGAACGACGTAGGGGCTCAGACCCACTCCAGGCTCTCCCTTGCCTGGATACAGCTGGGACTGGGAAGAGGCCGCCCCACACACTCCCATGCGCAAAGCTCCGCACTGCCCTGTACACGCATGCCACCTCAATCAGAAAGCCAGTCCGTTTGGGGATGGCGCAAATGTGGCAGACCAATTTAGAGCGTGAACCATGAGAAAGGACAGGGTACTTCACTTGCCACAGTAACAAGGTCGTACACGTGGGGTTCAACAGATATGATAGACATGAAACCATTAAGTCTTTGTAACACTAGACGAGAGAAAAAAACTGTGTTTTGCTGTGGAAATGCAGAGGTCAGAGTATAGCCAGATGTGTGAATGTAGACTTGATCGTTAATCCAGATTTTAACCTCGACATCTAGCAGCTTATTGAGTTTATTGATGGAGCTTAATTATCATGTAAATCTGCCCACCTGTGGTATATAGTATGTCTAGATAGTGTACAGTATAGTATACAGTATGTACTGTGATCAAGTGGGTTTACTCTGTATATGTTCGGTTAACTCCCCTTTTCCCCTCACTGAAATGTATAATATAGACAGTGTGTAATATGTCTGGTGATCAACAACCCTTCTACTACCATGGCAACTGGGACCCTGACTAAACCTACTAGAGTCATTCACAGCTGACAGTGACATCAAAGATCCTTGATTACTAGCTTTAACCCTCTCTGGTGACATGTTATGACAGTGATTGGTAAAAAGGCTGCGATTCTATGGTCCATAAAATAACTGATGCTTATTTACATTTACACAACATGGTTGCATCTTATTTGTTACATGTGTTTTTCCCATCAATCATCTATATTATGCATGTAACCTTGTTAATTGTATTTATAAGACATGATAACATATTTACACTTGAAGATATCTACAAAAGTTGCCTGTCAAGGGGTTTTAGTTCATATTTGACTTCAGTTTTGTCAACAACATTTCAAGCTGTATGTTTTTAATGCTGACACTGTAATAATGGTCTGCTGTAAGTTCACCCTGATGGCACATTTCTATAGAGGCTACTTGGACAGGTATTAGGTATTAGCGACTTGGACTGGTATTACTCCTATTGAACGTATTGCTCATTCAATATCCCTGGACATTACCCACCCACTCAATCGCTACTTCTCATCCCTACCCTCTGGCAGGAGGTTTAGAAGCATAAGGTGCAATAAAGCCCGCTTCAGCAGAAGCCTAATCCCCTTAGGAATCCAAACACTCGACAACACAAAGCCCCACAGATAAATATGCAGTGCAATAATGTATGTTTTTCCCATGAAACCCCCAATAATTTATGTAAATCTGTGTATGATGTAAGGGTATGTCTGTATGTCATTCCTATGTCTGTGACCATGTATGTGCCATTCCGTGCTTGTGACCATGCAGGATGAAAAGCAGTATGGAAAATGTGAAAAATAATTTCCCTAAGGGGACAACTAATAAACTAACTAACTTACTTGGTGTGAGGCCCATGGTCAGAGGAGGTCCCATGGTCAGGAGAAAGAGGGATAGAGAAAGGGGAGGGAGAGAGAGAATGAGAGAGAAGGACAGAGATAGGGAGCCATGATCACCCATGTTAATGGGGCATGGCTGATGGGATTGTCCACGGCCACTGGCCCTAGAGGACCATCAGTGTCAGCGCCTTGATGCACCTCTCCATGCTCTATCCACAAACAGCTAAGGACAAAGACTTAATCAAACTGGAGGGTTTGTGTGTGTGGGTCATTGACAAATAAGGCTTTTTAAAATAGTCTTTAAAAAATGTTTTGAAGTTGGAAGACTGTGTTTAAACAAGTCTTAATGGCTGCGCAACATTTACAGAGGTTTTAATACATTTGTAGACTGTATTTGCAATTTCACCACCCAAAATTTTTTTCTAAAAAAAGCCCACACTTTTTTTTGGTAAGTATACCTGAGAGTGTCCACAGTGCGTAACGCATTACTATTTTGTAGTTGACCTTGGTATTAAAAGTAACTTATGAATACTTAATATACTAATTCTTGGTTTAAATTAATATTTTACCTGGTTGCACCACCTGATGATGCAGTTGCACCACTGACTTTTTCTACTAATTTCAAATTATACAGGCATCTTCTTGGACATCTATATAACATTTTGACTTTGCTAGCAAGTTCATCCATCAATTTTCTAATACAATAAAGAGTTTTATATTAAAATAACTTTTAGTCCAACTATGAAAAGAAAGTATATTTTTTATTCTATTTTTGGAGTCCTCTTGATGAGGCAATATCCTGTTTACTCTATTCCCTCTTCAGTTTAAAATAAACATTCTATAAATGTGGTTGCACCGCCCTGACATTTCAGATATGCAAATTTCCAGACAAAAGTTTTTTTCAATTTTCAAAACAATTTAAGTGAACTAGTAAATAAACTAGTATAATATAATAAAATAAAATAATAAAAGTATGCCCCCATATTTATTTTTAATTTCCTTACCTTTTAAATTCTATATTTAATACCTTTTACATAGTGTTAATTTGCTCGGACGGTTGTGCCACCTGACATTTTGAGGTTTGACATGATAACATATACATTTTTTTTATGATAAACATAAAGTATATTGAAATTATACAGGTTTTATAGAATAATTTAATGCTTGTTATGAACCATTTAACCGTTTTAAACCAAAGTAATGGACTGGGACACAAAAATCTGCATGTCACGTCATTGACCCATGTGTGTGTGTGTGTGTGTGTGTGTGTGTGTGTGCTCAGACAGGGAAAGTCAATCGGGATGTGGAAAAGATCAGAATTTTAACCAGAAAGAATTATGATAAAAACAATGAGATAATTCAGTCTCATCAAAGTTGTTTAGCTCTGAAATTCTGGCCTAGCTTTTTATATCAAACATCCCTGTCAGAGACACACTTGGGGTTGAGTGCATGACACATTAGTGTAGACTCTATGAGTTAAAAAATTGTTGGCTTTGAAGTAACACGATAGGGTAGATCAACATCAACATAACACATCTGAGACAGAGTTCTGGCCGGGTTTAAAATGGCAGCAATAACAATTACTACTGTGATGACACCATACTCCAAGATCCCATCTTCACACCCCAACCCTACACATGGCTGTTCTAGCCGCCCCTAGCGTTTGGCTAAGCTGCAACAGCCCTGTCACGGCCGGTGGGCTCTGCCCAATCTCAGAGCAGTCTACCCTTCTCTTTCATCATCTATACCCGATTGCAGCACAATGGCACGCCACTTCCTCACAAAGCCCATGTTCACTTCTCCTTTTTTTCCAGCACTGGTGCCAACAAACGGACCCCCCACTCCGTCTCTGGCACCGTGCCCATGTTAAGTGCCCAACGCAGGCCGCTCGGCGCCTACCGCGCTTAGTGGCCACATTTTAGTGTTTGGCGTCACCGTGGGAGCCCGGATTAGCCGCTGCCGTGCCCTTAAATCCGACCGAGCGGGAACCCGTCAGCGTGCGGTTTCCTCGGTAAAGACGGATGGTAACCAGCCCCCCGCCCCCTCCCCGCACAGGAATACCGACCCCAGAGGCCCTGCGATTGCACCACCACCTGGCCCCTGCCATGAAAATCACCAATAAAAAGCAAGAGGAGCTCTTGATATCTGATCTAATTGGGCTCATCAGTATGAGCGAGGGAAGTAGTGAGGTAGGAGAAGAAAAGGGGGTTTGGTTTTGGGGGGTGTAGGGGGTGGGTGGGGGTGGGGTAGGGAAGGCTTTGTCTGCCAAAAAAATAAAAATAAAAGTGCAGATGATACTTCTGAACGCCGGAAAGCCTGGGAAGTTCCACAAATTAGCTATTTCGCATGGTCGTCTATAAGAAAGAGACTGAGTGTGACAAAGTCCAAATGGTGCTGTCACGGGGAACGCAGTAGTCTCAGCCAAAGGACCACACTTCCTTTGAGGGGCCAAAAGATCAGCCTAAACCCCCATCCCAATAAGGGTGACGTCCCCATCTACTGTTCCATGTTTCTCATCCCAACAAGAGCTCAGCCTTGTCATTTCTATTCTCCTTCTTTTCCCAGATAATTTTGTTTTGAAAAAGCAACGGGTCGGATTTCAGCACTTGGAACGCCACTGCTGCCTTTTGGGTTGCTGGGTAGTTTTTTAATGCGTCGCCGTGGCCTCCAAACCCCTTCTGCTTTCAGAGTCTTTTGTTTGACTGCTGCCAGTTGAGAGAGACTTGGCAGCCTTGTCAGGTGGTGATAGGGACATACTCCATAATGTTGGACACACACGCCAAAGCTCTGCTTAATAGCTGTCCAGATCAGAAAAAAGGGAGAGAGAGAGAGAGAAAAAAGGGAGAGAGAGAGAGACAGAGAGAGAGAGAGAAAGACAGTGAGAATGACAGGGTCCCGTTCTGCAAAGGAGAGGATAGGGCTCATGGATATGGAGACGCACACACACACACAGAGAGAGACATTTTCCTGCGTTAACACATGGGCTTACTACTACATAACATACCACCTATGACGATTACATTCTCAAATTGTCTAATTTCCACATGCATTGTGCTTCATGAGTGTTCATCGTTTTTAACACATTTACCACTTGTCCTCACATCATGCAATACTTTAATTCAAGATTAATGAGCAACTAAAGTCATGTGTGTCCTTACATTTCTTCCTAATGTAAAGGGGATATAAGGCAGATTACAATGCATTGTGTACCTATGTAACTTCATCTGGGGCCATTACCAGAGCTCTGGCACAGTAAGTTCGAAACGGAACTGCATTGCACTTGCTATAAACACCAAGGTAGTTTCCCTCTGTCTGACGCTGGGTACATTCCTTAGCTTTTGTCACAGCTACGCTTGAAATTACCCTTGGAAAATTTGGGTAGTGGTAACTGAGCAAAATGGGGGAATAAACCGCAAAAAGCAGGCACTTGTGGAGTGAAGAGGCAAAACTGATCCAGTTTAGCTTATCCTTAAAAAAAAGTCTATGGGTCCCACACAAGAAAATACCATAACACTGCATGGCAACATTGTTAGGAAACATTGAGGCAAATAGGATTAAAGTGCATCTGAAAAAGAGACCATTGAGTTGAGTCCACATTTTTAATCCAAATATCTTACGCATAAACTGTTGATCTGATCACAAAATGGCAGTGATCTGTTTTCTCGCAGATGGCCATGTTTGCTTACACACTGGGTAGCCTGCTAAAGACTGTCACACAGCAAGTCATAACAATTAAGCCAACTACAATTAGACAACATTTGCTTACAATGCTTAGCAGGGAGGGACAATAGGGGAAGTGATCCACTGTAATTGAGACAGGGACGATTATTAGCGAATAGCACCTCCTTGCTTGAGTGTGAACGTACTGTGGGCCAGACCTGATGTCTCTAATATGTTAATAGTGTAAAGTATTTAGCAAGGAGGTGGTACATGCACTCAGCACGCATCATGGACAGAGCACCTTTAACAGGACATGCTATCCTGGATTGCCTTGTGAAAGGACATAGACAACTGGTCTAAGTTTGAAAAATCTCAAGTGACGTTCAAGTTGACAAAAGGACACATTTTGTTTATTTTTTTTCCTGACCATACCTTTTTTTTATTTAAAGGAATGTCTATACCACACAGGGAGAATTTGGCTGTAACTAATTCAACGGCACCCGAAACAATATTGCCTGACCGTTTCAACACCATTTGTAGGTGACAAAAATGTAGCAAAATGGACCACCAAGGCAGACAGCAACAAAGAGGAACAGATAGAGAGAGAGAGAGAGAGAGAGAGAGAGAGAGAGAAAGAGATAGAGAGAGAGAGAGAGAGAGAGAGAGACAGAGGCGTCTGAGTGAGTGGGGAACCACCTCACCGTAAGATGTCAGTAACTGCCACATCACCCCAGGAGTGTGTGTGTGTGTGTGTGTGTGTGTGTGTGTGTATGTGTGTGCGTGTACACCCCAGGGTCTGTGCCACCAGCCGCCCTCTGGCTGATCATCCATCCCTGTGTGTCTTTCACACCTGCCCCCTCCGTCATACATGCATACCAGTGTGGTCCCAAACCCCTGTCCAGCTTTAGTGTCCCGTGGCGTTGGCCATCACCCGGCTGGCCCTGCTGTCTCTCTCTGTGTGTGTTCCCCTGGGATCCCCCATCCCCGACTGAGATGCAGGGCTAACGCCAGGAGATCAAAGGCTGACGCTTATCAAAACACTGGCACTCTGATCCAGGCTAGGGTCTACCAGGCTAGCATTACGGGTGCCCTACTGCGGCCAACTGTGTCCCAGCCAAGTCCCTCAGAGAAGCAAGGTTGCACTGTATGTTTGCATTGTGATAGATAGATAGATAGATAGATAGATAGATAGATAGATAGATAGATAGATACTTTATTGATCCCCAAGGGGAAATTCAAGTCATTGTATAGCAATTCATTGTATAGCAATGTTTGCAAATGAATAGCCTTAAAAATGCATAAATGTACAATAGGAGTGTTTGTGATGATGACCAAATGTGTACACGCAGAACCATAAAATGATGTACTGATTTATCCAAACATGTAGCACTGAATATTATTATCAAGATGAAATCCTTCAAATCATTAAATTATAGTTAACAATCTTTCTCTTTCAAAAATCTCTCTTTGTATTAACTAAGGCAAGACACCAATGTATTCCTCTAACAATTATAGTGCTGATCTTCAGTTTAAAAAAATATCACAATCACCTAACAAATACAAACTCATAAAATTCCTGCAAAGCAGAATAAATACCCCACATAAGCACAAGGCATAGACTAAACTTGTTAGCCACATATCCTACACACAACAGAATAAACAAAGTGATGGACGTTTCAGCAGCTGCAAGGCCTCTGTCCACTGGGTTAAAAATGCAGATATAATTGGTTAATGTGCATCATCCTGTAGCCCCTGAGGCTGGTCCATTTGGGCCCCGGGCATGGCCTGCTCAGCCCAGGGGTAGACAGGAGCACAAGGGTGGAGGAGTGCTGGGGGTCCCCATGGCTTTTAGACTAATGGGGGTGCAGGACCACACAGAGAGAGAGAGAGAGAGACGTTGTATGTACACACACACACACACACACACACACACACACACACACACACACACAGAGAGAGAGAGAGACAGAGAGAGAGAGAGAGAGAGAGAGAGAGAGAGAGAGAGAGAGAGAGAGAGAGAACCATACTTATAGGTTTACCTGACCTTGTGAATAACCTGCAGTGTAATACGACTCTCATTAGATTCTATAATAGGTATTTAAACAGATGTGTTGAGGGGCGGTAAGTTTGCATCTAGTCTGGTAAGAGCATCTCCTGTAACCGAGAGTATTTTAGTGTGCGAGTGAGAGATTATACATCAAGTGATGAAATATGGGTACAGAAGGGAGGAAGTATACAGAAATAGTAAACATGGGAATGCTGAAGTGTACATTTCTGTGTATACTTTTTTGTAATTGTAGTTGTATACCCACACTTCACACATACTGGACGCATAAGCACACATGCATACATTGCATACACACACACACACACACACACACACAGAGAGACAGAGAGAGAGAGAGAGAGAGAGAACTACACACACATCATCTGGGTGGGATGATCCTGAAGGTGCTTTGAATGGTTTTGGTTGTTGCTGTTGTTTTTAAAGGGCTCGTCTTCAAAGGAGGTGTTTACAGGGGGTACGCCAAGAGGCCCACCAGGGCTCCCCTGGGTCTGAGGCTGCACCCGCGGTCTCTAGCTACCCTGCTCTGGGGAGGCGGTCGGGGGATCGGGGCAGATGACCCCTCAGCTGCATCCCCAGACCACCACCCATGGCACGGGGCTACGGCTCAGAAGCTTCAGTTTCAGAGCAGCATCTCATAGAATTACATTGGCCTTTAAATTGTTCTTGGAGGTGCAGCTCTTTGCAACATGTACATATGCGTACACACACAGACACACACACACACACACACACACACACACGCACACTTCAGACATTGATCAGTGCAAGCTAAAATTCAACATTATTTATAGTTGACGGTTGTAGTTGGGTATTAACAGAATCATATTCAATAGTCTCGGAAATGATTCTACCAAACATGCGTTAATGTTATAAGGCCATATTCTTCTTCAGAATCACACAAGCGCATTTCCAACGTCTTGTTTCGTCACAACTTACGCTACAACATTTGTCCCAAAGTGGTTTTAGGGAGAACAATAAGCCTTAGCATCATCGTGGTAAACGCTAACTAGCCTCTGCCTCTGCAGCTGCAGTGCTAGGCTGAGAGTGGAAAGCTCCGGAAAGCAAGTGTCCCTTAACCCTTAAAGCCGGGCTGACATTCACGTGGCGCTGGGGTCATCGTCACTATTCACAGAATCTGAAACTCAATCTCAGGACCCCGGCTTTCAATGCCAGAGAGCAGGGAACGGGGCTACACCGTCAAGCTCCGGCAATCATCACCGCAGACCACTCTCCCAGAGCGCCGGAACCTGGAGAACCTTTATCAGTCTGGACACACCGCTTTTAATAGCATTTAATGGAGCACAGTCCTGAAAGATAGGCTCTGAATAGACACCAGACGAGGAATATAGAAATTCCAGCGAGCACAAATGTCCTGCTCTCTTAGCTTGAGACGGCGGAGGAATTCCCAACTAGCTAGAAAACGAGTATCTAAATATAACAGCCTCCCTAATCGTTTCTAAAGAGGACCCCGGGCATCATTATCCATCAGCATTCTACAATTTATGCCGCATAACAGCACAGTTTTCATTACAGGGACTCAAATGGAGCCCACTATATTTATCTTGTTAATGAGGGGTGAGAATTCCTGACACTCTCCGAGCTAATCTCAGTGTCTGGCACAAAGGATGCTAGGGGCCTTCACTCACACACAAACACACACACACACACAAACACACACACACACACACACAGACACACACACACACACACACACACACACACACACACACACACACACACAGACACACACACACAAACACACACACACAGACACACACACACACACACACAAACACACACACACACACACACACACACAAACACACACACACACACACACACACACTTCAGCTCCGTCTCGTGCCACGCCTGCCCACCTCGCCTCGTCTCGGCCACAGGGCGTTTCCGAGGCGACGGTACGCAGTAGAGGAGGCGACGGCACGCAGTAGAGGAGGCTCTGCCGTGTTTATGGCACCCAGGGCCAGAGTTACAAAAGCCCAATGAAACATTGAAGAGCACACTCCCCGAAAACCTTACACCACTGTAAAACTACACAGAACAAGAGGGCCAGGAGAGTGAGGGGGTCAGGGTGTGCGTATGGGTGGTGAGGGGGGAACCCAACCCGCTGCTACGGTGTCAGGTACCAACAATGAAATGGAGGGTCCACAAAAGGATCGCCTTTCTCATGTTGTGATCATTAATAGTCGTTTGCTTGTCTGTCTCGCCCACTTGTTTGGGTCATAATTAGCAGAGTGCTGGGCCTTGGCTCAAGGCTGTCGATGACGTCCCAGAATATCCTTAATAGACAGCTGTTCGCCCTGGTAAAAGCACCACACCACTGATCTCTTCCCCAGCTGTGCTCCCAAACTGCAGGCGGTCTGCTATACGGCCAACAGGAGCTATCAGCCTCCTGAATTGCCCGATGTACAGGATACACCCATGCTATTTAAAAAGATAACTGCAGATATACAAAAATAATATTAGGGTATAATATTAGAGTGATATGAATATATATAACTATATAAAAGGACCCTGAACAAACTGATCAACATCTTGGACAATGAATGCCATCCACTCTACAGCACTATTAAAAAGCAAAAGAGCTTGATCAGCTGGAGACTTCGCTCACTGCCATGCACAACTGAAAGGCTGAGGAAGTCATTTGTCTCCAGGGCCATTGAACTGTTTAATGCTTCACTAAAGGGAAGAGGAGAGATAGACTTCTCTGCTTAGTCTGTCTGCCTCTCCACCCTCTCCATGTTTGAGTACTGACTGCCCACTACTGCTTTACTACTATTTTACTAATGTCCACAGTCTAATGTTTTTACTACTGTTTTCCTGCTACACTGTTTTTCATGTTTTTCAAGCACACATGATCAATGGCTTCTGGTACAATACTGAATGGCTGTAACCCTATTACCTCAACCTGTTCTTGCACTGACATCGTTTTTTATAGTTTGTTACCTTGTCTACATTATACTTTACTCCATTTGTCCATATTATTTATGCTGGTCTCTAGACCTTATTATTGCACTGTTGCACTGTTGGACTAATGTTGGACTACTTTTTGCACCTTCACCATGACACTCACTCTCTTGAGCACCTTACCATGCACACATAACTAAAGGACTACTGTTGGACCACTTTTTGCACCTTCACCATGACACTCACTCTCTTGAGCACCTTACCGTACACACAGAACTACAGGCCCTGTCACTACAAGCGTCTCATGCTTGATCACCCTCAAGCACACTGGATTTTTTACATTTAATTTATAAAGTATATTTAGTATTTAGTTTTGTTAGTTTTTCTTATCTCCTACTGTCTCTATTGTACAGTGGAGTTTGGTTATATGTTTATACTTATACTTATATTTACCATTTCTGCTGTAAGTGCATGTTGTGTGTGATGTCTGTATGCTACTGAGACCCCCTGAATTTCCCCTTGGGGATCAATAAAGTATCTATCTATCTATCTATCTAAAAAGTAAAGATGGATACATGTGACATGATCATGTACAGTTTTGGGAAATGTATTTCAAAAATACATAAACACGACCCAAACAATACATTTGAGGTCGGGAAGTTCGGTCTGGACTTCCGTTGTGGAGCAATTATGCCCGAACAACAGCTGTTCGGAGTCACGGTTTGGACCAGAACTCCTGAACGGTTTTGTTCAGTGCTGACTATTCAACTGTGTTTGACAGAGGACAGATGTAGGTTGCTAGTGACAAAATATTAGCTTTCAGTATGGTACAATGTCTTCGTAAGTGACATTTAGACCCCGTTCAGTCTGCAGGCAAAAGTGGCCCAAATCTGATTTCTTGGGGGTCAGGTGACCAGGTCAGACTTCTTCAGGAGTAGTGTGAACACTTAAATCTTGCCCAGATCTGATTTTTTCAAATCAGATTTAGACCATTTCCATATGTATTCCTGAATCAGACCCAGGTCTGATTTTTTCAATGTGGCCGCAGTGTGAACAACCAAGGCGGATTTAATGCGACTTTTACGTCAATCTACATCGACATTTGCCACAATTATGCGCCGCAGGACCATAGACAGTAAAAGAAATGGACGAACAGACTCCGTCGTTTTCAATGGGAGGGCACTGAGTCAAATAGAAAGATTTTTCAGTTGGTCCCCCCAGTACTGCGCAGACTCACACTTAACTTTGTGACGTTAGCCATCGAACTGAATCTTGTAACTCATATGATAGATACACAGAAATTCTTCTCACACTTCCTTCGCCTTCAAAGTCATCAAAGTTAAACATTTATTTATGTATTATTATTATGACCGCCGCGCAGCGAAGCAGCGGTCATATAGGTTTAGTCAGAATTTTTTTTTTTTCTTTTTCGCATGCCCAAATTTCCGTCAATGAGTCCCGGGACACTGAAAGACCGGGGTACACGAAACTTGGTGGGCATGTAACCCCACATGGATAGCATGGAACCATCGTTTTACGTTTTGATCTGTAGCCCCCCCCGCTGGACTGGCCCCCCCCCGAAAGGAGGGTAGGGCAGACACAGTTTTCTGTGAATATCTCGAGAACCGTAGGGTTTAGGAGGACCATTTTTTTTGTATGTTGATCTCAAGGGGCCATGTCAACCCATTCCATAACCACTCATTTCATGTATAGCGCCACCTAGTTAAACACAAAAAAGTAAAAATGAGGTGTTGTAATCGAAGGTATCTGTGACCTAACATAGTCAAAACTGCACGAAATGGAAGTGTATGATCATTATGACACCCTCTGTATGCACGCCAAATTTTGTGAAATTCCGTTCATGGGGGGCCACACAATAAATTCATTTATGTTACTATACACCAACTGGCCTGTAGGTGGCCGGAGACAGTTTTCTGTGAATATCTCGAGAACCGTAGGGCCTAGGAGGTCCACCTTTTTTATGTATGTTGGTCTTAAGGGGGCATGTCAACCCATCCCATCACCACTTATTTCATGTATAGCGCCACCTAGTTAAAAATTAAAAAGCAAAAAATTAGGTGTTTTCATCACAATATCTCTGGCTGACATGGTCAAAACTGCACAAAATTAAAAGTGTAGGATCATTATGACACCCTCCGAATGCATGCCAAGTTTTGTGTACTTTCGTTCATGGGGGGCCTTACAATAAAATAATTTATGTGTACATTTAGTGACGTACACCAACAAGGATTCCCGGGACACTGAAAGACCGGGGTACACAAAACTTGGTGGGCATGTACCCCAACATGGATAGCATGGAACCGTCATTTTTCGTTTTGATCTGTAGCCCCCCCGCTGGACTGGACCCTCCGAAAGGAGGGTAGGGCAGACACAGTTCTCTGTGAATATCTTGAGAACTGTAGGGCCTAGGATGACCATTTTTTTCCGTATGTTTGCCTCCAGGGGTCATGTTAACCCATTTCATGTGCACACATGTGCACAAACAGATACACACACACACACACACATACATTCACAGTAATCATACGTATGACACATACTCACACAGTAGACATATGTACGCTTGCATGCACAGGCACATACTGTACGCAGGCACACACACAAGCACGCACACACACACACACACACACCCACACACACACACACACACTCACACACACCCACACACATAACATAAACATAACACAAACAATCAAGAATTTCTCAGAATTATGAACAGGCAAGATGGAGGTGGGGTTGTATAAAATGAATTTTACATGTATGTTTTGGTACTTGTTGTCTAGCAGATACCAGTGAGAATTGAGTGTGGATAATGCAATTTAGTGAGACAGAATCATATAGGCCTTTCAGCGTGATTTCTTTTTGTGGAAAAAATGTGCTGGACTGGGCGGCGGTCATATTTTGTACAGCTCTGCGGTACATCTAGTATTATTAATATCATCCTCACCAAGTCGTGTTAATGTTGAAGCTACCACACATGATCATCTTCAAAAACAGTCATGCTAAAACAAAACAAAAAAGTTATAGCCTTGAAGCTAATCTTCTTTCGAAAACCTCTGAAATGATTAGTGCCGTTTTTAAAAAAATTAGGTTTACTTTTTTTATTATTATTAGGTTGCCTCTGTGTAATGCTTTACCTTAACATACGGTCGTGTATGCTAGGTTTTGCTTATCAGTTACCGTCATACAGTAAGGTGGACTGAGCTTCTTATCCAAACAATACGGTTACATGTATCTCCCTACGGCGCGAAAGAGAGATTATGTCAAAGCTAGCTTCCCTCCAACCGAACAAGCTAACCATTCTTCTTACGGGTAACTAACGTTACGGACGAGGTAGTGGAGTCTGTTTTGCCTTTGTAGTGTTTATGTAGATTACACAGAAGCTACAATATCGGCACAGGATATATGTTATATTAAGTTATGG
Source organism: Alosa pseudoharengus (assembly GCF_046254945.1). Lineage (NCBI taxonomy): Eukaryota > Metazoa > Chordata > Actinopteri > Clupeiformes > Clupeidae > Alosa > Alosa pseudoharengus. Next base: position 36,775,240 of record NW_027468565.1, on the reverse strand, counting down.
TATTTCAAAAAAATCATAGAATGAATGGGCTTCTATGGGAGTTAGCAGAGAGGTGGTCCCTCCAGCCTACGTCGATTCTTCTACTTCCGGGAATTTGCCTGCCCCCTTGCGCAGGACTTAGCTGATGTCATTGTTATTGTTCTTTTGCGCATGCGGGTCAGTTCAAAACCGCAAACAGTTCACACTGGAATGTAATATAGGCCACATTTTAAAAGGTAATGTGAACAGCCAAACAAAACAATCGGATCTGAGCAAAATATCTGAATTGAGCATTAAGACTTGCAGTGTGAACGGGGTCTTAAATAAAAAGTGTATCATTCTTCCCGGTTCTTCCTAACAAAAACGCTGTTGCTAAAAGGTAGACATTTATATTTCGCTATCACGTCTGTTGTACAATATTGACAGCGCAATAACCAGAAAACAATGTTAAGGCATTTATGGAGAAGAAGAGCCCCTGTATCGGTTGAAACACGCACCATAATCACATCCCAATGGAGCAGTATCAGACTCTAATTCTGACTTGAATTGAGTATGATGACATCAGGCAAGTAATTAATAAGTGACAATGAAACTATCCCACTACAAGTCTGAATGTTCACTGAAATCACTGCATTTCTTTTTTTATATAATACATAGAACACTACTCTGTGTGCCAAAACAGTTTTTAAAACAAGATTTTAGCAATACTAGTTTCAGCTGAATAGGTCCACTCAAAAAAGAGGCTATTTGCAGGTGCTTGGCCTAAAAAAATAGGTCAATCACATTTGATCTGTCATGAAATTAAAATCTTGCACTGGAACCAGAACCATTTTGGGAGGATGCAAGTGAACAGACATTAATGCAGCAGGTTTTTGGTGTCACTGGCAGAGCACTCCTCATTAAAACATGATTCAACTCAGTCATCTAATTCAATGGAAGACAATACCTCTCTGGCAAACCCTTAAGTCCCCTGTCTAATTCCTCTCTGTTTGGATAACATATCATAAGAGCAGGGCTGTCTAGCCACTCTGAGCCATCTCAGGCTATCAATAAGTAAGGACAATCCTGGTCATCGAAGGCTACACCAGACGCAAGATAGGAGCCTCGCCTGGTACAAGTTGCCGGAGCACAGAGGTTAGGTAAGACAAACAGAGTGCTGGTTTGGCTCCTGGGCAGCGCACACATAAATCTGGGGGTCTCCTGCAATAATCCCCACACCACTGCGACACGCCAGCTCTCGAGGGGTCTGAGAGAGAGAGGCCTGGTCTCCCATATAGGCAGTGTCCAGAGCATCGTAATCCCCGCTGGTAATGTAATCTGCGGCTAGGGGCCTGTCCCAAACACAAAGCTGTCATTGTGGGGGGGGCACACGAGTCTGGCCAACGTCTTTACAGCTCCGAGCAGGTGTGATGTGAGGGAGTCGCTCTGCTGCCTTCACTGGGTTAAAGGAGCTATGTGGAATTCTCTCGGACTCGAGTTCTCTTGGACGCGCCATTCTTCCTCTGACTTGCATCATATCTAATACAGCATCACATGTGGTACATTGAGGTATTATAAGAGAACTGGCCCGGCACTCGTTGGCTAACTTCAGTGGAACACAGATCATAGCCAGGGTTTTTATTCCATTGCATTAAAATGTTGTTTCATCCCATTTCTAGTGTTTTGGCTTATATTCAGATAGGACAGTGAAGACTGACAAGAAGTGAGTGGGAGAGAGAGATGGGTTGGGATCGGGTAATGACCAAAGGTTGGACTCTAACCCAGGTCCCCGTAGGCACTTGGACTCAAATGTGGTACGGACACTGCAGTTACTTGTAGCTGCCCCATTTCTATGTCATGTCTAATGTTTTTAACTAAAGAAATCTCCATAAAGCATTAGGCCTTCATTAGACCCATTCTCAAATGTCAATTGAGAACGAGAATGGGTCTGGGAATGCTTTGTTCATTTACGATTGCCAAGGGGTGTGACTAGCAGTGAAATTAAGTAAGTAAGTAAAGTAAGTGTAACGGAGGTGAACTGAGCTAGCGTGCTAGTTGCCCGTGTAAATCCTCACAGCCCTAACCGTAAGAAGGCTTCTAACCGCTGAGTTGGGAGCCTGGGCTTTTATCTCAGTGGTTAGAGCGTTCGACTCCCATGCCGGTGTGTTTCAAGGTGGCGGGTTCGAGGGCCGTGAGCGGTGGAAGAATTACAACCTCTGTTACAGTGGTGCCGTAGACCCGGATCATGGGAGTGAGGATTTAGGGAGGTGAATGTAACAGAGGCGAACATAAGTAAAATGTATTTATAATTTATGTATAATTAAACTTAAATTGGCACATCCAAAAGATTTCAATGCAAATGCACTCAGTTCCAAAGAAGTGCACGACGATGAATACTGACGCCATCAGCACAGGCATTGTACGTGTTCAACAGTGTTCCTGACCGTATTCCCCTGTCTGTCATTGTATAAAGAGAACGTGGAGTGCTTTTGCACACCTCCCTTGCACGGGTGAGTCGGAGAAGACAGGGTCACCAACATCAGAACAAAGGACGCTCCCGCACACCGTCTTCATTTGCAGTTAAAACTTTACATATCACAACGTTTCGGTCAGATGACCATCATCAGGCAAATAGCTTCCTTTTTTCTGGTGTCATTGTATAAAGCCCATGTGTGATTGGTTCCTGGGTTTTCTGTGATTTCGCAAGTTGCTGTTAATTCAAGTCAAGTCAGCCAGACGGATCTTCAGAGCAAATTTGAAAATGATCGCAGATTCGTCTGGGTTCACCCAGGTTATCAGGCCTTTTGACATTATATACAGTGACTTGGCATGACTACACAGATAGGGGCGGGGGGAGTATAGGACTATTTAGTAGCCTAGTTATACTATTTAATATTTATTTTGAAACAAATCAATCCCTATGCAACTTCCTATGAGTTACAAAGTATATGTTAAGAATGTTTTAATAAGCGTAGGCTGAGCTAAAAAATAAAAACGTCTCTAATCTTGAAAAACAGGAGTACATGGGGATGAAATAAGGCTGAATCACACAGGAACTGCTTTTTTTACCTTTTCTGAAAGCTAGGGATCACAATCATAACACTTCATAACAAAATGTTTAAACAGAGACAGCAGAATTTGATACAATTATTCAGGGTTTAGCAAAACTCCCATGTTTAGTAAAATGTTTGCAACATACAGTCAATTAATGAAAGTGCTACACCTCTGCAATAATAGCAACACAATCAGTGATGTATTAACTGCAGGCTGATATATTAACAACAGAATAGATAGATAGATAGATAGATAGATAGATAGATACTTTATTGATCCCCAGGGGAAATTCAAGAAAGAAGGTGATTCCTGCATTTCATGGAGCGTGCCTGTAATTTGCAACACTTAAAGGCCAGCCAGGGTTCTTACTTGTGCTTGTTCCAGACTTCAGAGGTCATGTCAAGGGTGCTGGTGCTGTTGACCTTAGGCTGGACAGGAGCAGGGTGTTCCTCTTCCTTCCCCACTGTGCCAACGGGTCCTCGGGGGATACCCCAGCCCTGCAGTGGCATGGGGCCGTCCCCCAAACAGCAGAGGATCTCCCCCCCGGGGGTCAGAGCGACAGGCATATGGGGGTGCACTAATCCCCAAAGGCTTCGAGTGTCGAGACAAGTGGGACAGTGGCATATCAACATATCATAACGTATAGAGGGACACACAGTACAAATGGGCCATCGATCAATAATGGGCCACTGTAGACCGCTCAGCCAATCCCCCTTCATGTGGTCCTGGATCTGGTGGTGGGGGTGGTGATTAACTGTAGCGTAATGCGAGGTAAAGCATGCTGGGTGACAACAACTGTCTACACAGAGGAGTCAACAGGTCAGCCATCCTCAGGACTCAGGCAGGAGAGGGAGGGGGATCTGACTACCCCTAATCAGGCCACTGTTCCCTGTCAGTCAGAGGAAAATGGCATTTATGACCAAGCTGTGGTCAAATTTGGAGCATTTCCTGCAATAATTACAGACAAAATGATTATTGGTAGTTAAGAATAAATAATTGAAAGAGTTTGTCTTACTATAAAGACGGAAATGGTCGTGGCAATTTGTGACATAAGGCTACATGAGTTTCAGGTAATATTAAGTTATAACATATAAAGATGTCATAGATTTAGATTGTGTATAGCTTACTTAGAACCCATGTATGATATTAAAAGAGACAAGGTTAAGCCCACTTTTCTATTTAATGGCAGAAACGTTTTCTAAAGCCAGTCCCTTTGACAGCACGCCGTGTTTAGCATGCACCGGATGAACTTGACAAGTCGAACGGGAAATGATTTGACGCATGTCCTTGCGTCTAAATTTAATCGCGCTCGAGCAACCTCCGACTGTAAACAATTCAAGTCTGGTGTATTTGTATGATAATGCTTTAATTGACCAACTACCGTACGACGTCATAAGGGATGTGAAGAAATGTAAAAGCGCAGGAGGCGCTGATGCAACTTGATCACTATAATAATTCTTCCGCGAGTTAGCCTACTTGAAGCCACTGCCGCGAAACAAACATGTCGGAGCCCAGCGGGAAAAGATTAAAAACCAACCTGCCGATCTGTAAGACGCACCGTGTATTTGTCGGTAGTAAGGTTAAGCAGAATCTCCCAGCAGTCGTGGAGGAGAGTCTCTGTGGCGTTTCGACCTTAATTATGGAAATCGCTTACAGACTTCAAGCACTGGTAAGGGGTATCAGTTACACTGACTTTGATGTATTAGGATTACATCGTTACAATGTAACGAATTATGGGTATGCATAGCATGTATAAAATAAAGACTCACGGGGGGAAAATAATACAATATAGAGATTTTTATGTTTCAATCATAGCCTACACCAGTTCATACTTAGGATCGAATGTGTTGGTATGTGACGTCACTGACTCTGTGTTAATAAGCAAAGGTAAGACCTACATTAGTCAGAAATCAGAAATGGAAATGGCAAACAGATCAAATTATCTGCAACTGCATTTCTTAATTATTCAGTAGGTCTACACGGTTTATTCAGTATTGTAGCCTAGGCTACTCCAAAGCAGTCAGACAAGTTTCCTCATCTTAAAAATTCAGAAGATATTTCCTCATCACCTTGATGAAACAGTGGACAGAAACATTCTATATTTGTATCAATGACTGGACAGTTGCACAGTTTTAGAGAGCACATTTGTGTGTTCATTGGTGATTGGCACAATGCAAATGCCCAGTTAAGTGGATTAAAGCCATAACCGTGACCTCAATCTCTGTTCCAGGGAAAGATATTTGAACAGGATAACTTGGCCCTTCCTAGAGTTGCAAGCTTCTTCCAACTGGAGTCGGAGAGGGAGCAGGAACAGGCAGAAGCCATGCTCCAGTATCTGAATGAGCGTGGAGGGCAGTACTGCAACAAAGACATCAAGGTAAAGCCTGGCCTTCTAACAATGGCTGAGCCATCACATACTCACATGCATGGTACTACCACACAAACCTGCCCAGAGATATATATGAAGATGTATTGAAACATATGGAGATAAACACATCAAATCCAAACCTTGACCACGGACGACCTCATAATTCTCAAAAGAAACTACTTCATGATACAATACATACACTTAAAACATGGTATTGAAAATCTGAGTAAATAAATTGGGAGAAGTGTGAAAATACACGCATTAATGTTTCAGACTGCATAACTGCAGTCTTGTCTTTTTCTTTTTTTAAATAATGAATGAACTATTGGACAATATTGGTCATATCCTTCCTGATTTTTAGGGAAAATTAAAAGAAAGAAAGTCAATAAAAAATAAAGTAATAAGAAATAAAGTAAAAGTATGAAAGAAGGAAAAAGATGGGGACCTTGAGTATAGGGGAAGAGTGGAGTCGAGGGGATGGAGGTGGAGGGGGGGGGTGGGTTGGAAACCCCCCCTGGGGGTTGAGGGGGATCTCTGTCCTAATGCCTGTCGGGGTATACGTTTCCTCTGAGTTCCGGAAAATTGGCGAGATTAATGTGGTGGCAGAATGGCGGAAGGACACTGCATTAATTGTAGTTCCAGATGTAAGCCGTGGCACGGCCACTGGTGATGTGTGCGAGGCTCAGTTCCTCTCTTGCGCTGGGTTTTATGAGTCATGTATAATCAATCCAGACTGGGACAACTTGGGGTCCATCAGCAGCAATTTGGAACACCTTGTTATCCATTGATCTGCCAAAACATTGTGTGGTTATAAATGTTACTATTTTTCCATTGTGCAACCATGTTTAAGCCATACATTGAGTTTTTACTTACTTTTATATTTATATTTTTAATTCTTAATAATGTATAGGTTGTGTTTGTTTCCGATTTATAAAAGTAATTTGATCTTTGACAAACAAAAGGTCAAACAGGTGTTGCATGAAACATGGACTTTCTGACCAAAAACATTCATTTGCACAGTTGTTGTTTATTGTTTTATTGAACTGAAAGTAGAACAAACAAAAAAAACAGAAAAAAACACTTCAAACCTTTAAAAGTTTATCTTCAAATTTATCCAATGGCATTTGTTGACAATTTTTTCCAAGTCTCTGTTCTCTTTTGGACCTAGTCAGCATAGGATAACTTTTGTGGATTTTTGCCCATTGTGTGTGTGTGTGTGTGTGTGTGTGTGTGTGTGTGCCTGTGTGCGTGCGTTTGGCAGAGACCCGGTAGTGAGGCGGTGTGCGGTCTGCTCCCTGCCCTGGAGTTGACACTGGCGCAGTGGAAGGAGGAGATGGCCGTCATGATGGAGCTCTCCCAACTCGCCCGCGAACACAGCGACCCTCACTCCGCCAGCGTGGTCAAGAGCCGCTTCCTAACCCCGCTTGTCCCGAAGGTCAAGCTGCTCGGCGACCTCTTGACCAACGCCCGGAGAATGGGCTGCACGGCTGATGGAGCGAGTGGCTACGGAGAATACCTGATCGACCAGCTCCAGGAAGAACTGACCTCCAGTGCTTGAGCTTCCTCACTTCCTGCTCTTCTCTGATGGGTGCATAAAAACCAGGCTGGTTTAGGCCGCATCTAAATCTGTCCCGTCTGTGCCTCATTCTCTAGTGGTTATGTTCAGCCAAGGGAAGTTTAACCTGTAACATGTCCACTTGATGTAAAGTGTTTTGTAGAGAGTGTTTTGTGACCTGTAGGGCTTGTAGGGAACTTTTCTATGGGCTGACCTGTCAGTATTGGTATGGGAAAGGCAGGCCCGTTTTGAATTGTAGTAGGCTGTATTGAATGTTTTCAGCACAGTCACATTTAAATTGTAATAATAGACTACTAGTGAATACACTGTTTCTATGGCCTTTGTGGAAAGATTCTCCTGAACTTTGTTGTTCCAAAGATATTTTCCTTTTGAAATTATTTTTGATTAAAAGAATATATGTTCATACACATTTGTAGACCAGCCATCACTCCATTTGTTTGACATGACATAAATTGTCAGACCACAGTATTTACGTCCGTAGTCACATTGACACATTATGCATCTGTAAGAAATACTGGGCTGTCACAGAAGTAGACATTAAGCACTATATTTTGGGAGCATGTCAAAAAGGTGTGGCAAAGGTTTTTGCCTTGTCATTTTATTGAGTTTATTTTTTGACCCTTCACAGTATTGTCTCTATTTTGAACTTGAACTTTGAAAAAGACTGTTACAAGCATTTTTGAAATAAAGTCTTGAATTCAGAAGTATATTTTTATCTAGTTTATTAATATGAATGAGGTTGCATGCAGTGGCAGGACTATAGTGAAAGAATAAGAGGTTAATTGTGATGCTTATAATATCAGGGGTCACTGAGGTCAAACAAGCTTCAAACGATGTAGCAGGCTTATAGGCCACTTGATGAATTTGCCATCTCAGGGTGGGCAGTACACAATTGCAAGAAACTCACTGCTGCCATCTATTGTCGAAGGCTGATAATCTGCAACGCTGGATGAGAATCATCCATTATGATGGTCATGGCTGTTACATACAGCCTGCGAAAAAATGTGGGGAAATGTAATCCAAAATCAAAGGAAAACACCATTGTGGATAAATGCAGAAACAGACACTACCACAGTGGAGATATTTTTTGTCAAAGAAAAAGGTTACAATATTGTTACACGAACGTTACAATACTGATTCTATGGGAACACTGAAGGCAGTAGTATAATGTGATATGTAGGCTAGGCCTATATTAGGCATTTTATTAAGTGGCATCATTGGTTTCAGGATATTTAGGCCTTATCGTTAATTGCATAATTACATATAGCCTAGGCCTACCACCCAACCCAGTTCAAAATCAACATGTGATATAAGACTATTGCATATTCAATCCTTAATTAAAGCCTAATACTTGACATTAGTATCGTCTCACGTAAGTTGAATTATTGTTTCACATATTAACATATTTTACAGCAAAGGTACCGAAGATATTTCGGTTAGGCTGCTTAATTGAATCAGCCCACTCGTGGTTTAAACATGGTTGTACAAATTATTTTGTTAACTACTGGCCGACTTTTTCAAACTTCTACAGAAAGATAAGAAGGGAATTTCGTTTTTATTTTTAAACAGAAGTTTTTCTTTTTTTTTAGATCTTGCTAATAACATCGGTGATGTAAAGTTCCATGGCACTTTGTAAAAACCTAATTGTTTGCACAGATCGCCATGTTCAGTGTAGCCTAATCAGTGTTCATAAGCTGAACATTGGTTATTGTCCCTGTATTGATTCAGTTATTAGGGTAGGATATTTGAGTTATGGTGATGATTATAGACTGTTAAATGACTATAAGTTAGGTCTTGTAGACACGGGGTGAATATTACCGCATTATTTTCCCACGCCCACACTACGGCGCACATTTCCATTGGACAGCCTGGCGAGGGACCACGCCCACAAACTTTAGCAAGTAGCATAAAAAACACTCGAGCGCTCTCATCAGCAACAGGTACCACAAGGGTACGAACGGCCAGAGTGGAACAATTCTTCTCAAACGCTCTAACAGTTTATAGATTTTTCAACTGAACAATTGGGCCAAACGTACCTTGTGTTGTGATAGCTAACAAATCAAACTCGTGCGTAACAGAATCATTCTAACTTTGGCACAGAGATGGAGTTGTCGGATATATCCTTCCCCATAGCGTCTGCAGATGACTTTTATGATGACCCGTGTTTCAATACCAATGACATGCATTTTTTCGAGGACCTGGACCCAAGGCTGGTTCATGTGGGCTTGCTTAAGGGAGACGACCATCACATTGAGGACGAGCACGTACGGGCGCCAAGCGGACATCACCAGGCGGGCAGGTGCTTGCTCTGGGCTTGCAAAGCCTGCAAAAGGAAAACCACCAACGCCGATCGCAGAAAGGCGGCCACCATGCGTGAGAGGAGACGCCTCAGCAAAGTAAATGACGCGTTCGAGACACTGAAGAGGTGCACTTCTACCAACCCTAACCAAAGGCTTCCGAAAGTGGAGATTCTCAGAAATGCCATCAGCTACATCGAATCCCTCCAGTCTCTTCTACGGGGTCAGGATGAAAATTACTATCCCGTTCTGGAGCACTACAACGGCGACTCGGACGCATCCAGTCCCAGATCCAACTGCTCCGATGGAATGGTAAATAAATGAACAAACACCATACAAACATGCCAGTTGAGGGATTTTACGTTTTTCAAAATATACATTACAATAGCAGTTATTTGAATTAGCCTACGTTCATGACACCGATTGAATGACTTAATTGACACGGTAAAAGGTGAAATGTTGACTGAATGTTGAAAATAATCCATGCCTGATCACTGATCAACTTGACAATTTTCTACTTTTTTTTAATCTACAGATGGATTTCAGTGGTCCCACATGCACGTCCCGGAGGAGAAACTATGACAGCTCTTACTTTGCAGAAACACAAAATGGTAAGTGTTGGAGCATCCTTTCGCGTATCCAGAATTAACTGCATATTTTTACGCATTCATGATTCTACTTTACTTCAACAACAGTCAATTATAGCTCATGTTTTTCTCTCCCATTTTCTCCCACCAGATAACCGAAACAGTAAGAATTCCGTAGTGTCCAGTCTTGACTGCTTGTCCAGCATTGTGGAGAGAATCTCGACAGAGACACCCGCATGTCCCATGCTGTCGGTCCAGGAGGGATCCGAGGGAAGTCCCTGCTCTTCCCAGGAAGGCTCTGTCCTCAGCGAGATAGGAGCGTCCGTGCCATCCCCCACTAACAGCGGCCAGCCACCCCGGGACCCCATCTACCAAAATCTTTGAAGATTTGATGAAGAACTTCGCCACAGTAGCGAAGACAAAGGCAGTGGAATGAACTGCACATTTCTGAAATTATCGCGACCACGAGGAGAACAAACGGACTGTAGTGTTTAGCTCTAAAGCTGTGTATGCAGAGTGAAGGAAACGAATGCAAACGAATGCATTCTCTTTTCGTCTGTAAGAAACGGTGATGGTGTTCAAGCGACTGGAGGGAATTGCAGTTTCTTAAATAGGCATTTCAAAGAATTTCAATGTGACCATTAATATAAGTGTTTTTGTACATATTTTCCTTCACCAGTTTATATGAATATATATTTTCTTTCCTGACTTTTCATGAGAAAATAGCCATTTTGAATATAGGCTATGATAAATTTAGAGGACCAGTTTTGTATATGTGTAAATAAGAATTGTTAAAAAGCATCAAACAAACAAAACTAGCATATTTAATTGTTGCCTGTTTGGGACGCTATTTTTAGTTATTTGTGTCAGATTGTTATACTTTATATTTATACATCTTCAAATGTTGTCGACTGAATTATTAAAATAAATTTATTTATAAAGTAGCATTAATGTGTTGTGAAACTCTGTTTGATTTTAGCTAATTTATTAATTCTGCTTCATGCAAGAATAATTACCAATTTCATATTATAGTGGCCTAATCGATGTAGTGCGTATTAGCCTACATCGATATTCCACTGATCCATATAAATTTAAAGAAAGCTTTTTATAAACCATATTCTGGTGTAAATGCATGAATGACAACGATAAAGATAGAGAAAGTGAATTGACTTAAGAGTGTCCAGAGTGAACACAGTATTCTAATGACCACATCCACCCCGCCTAAAAATATATAGGCCTAATCATTTTTATTAAGAAAAGACAGTCATCTGCTAACAATAGACATGGATTATAATAAACATAAATTCTAATTTTGCCTTAGCCTACTTTTTAAATGTATTTGTTGACCATTGGCACCAATTTATCTTGACACATTTCATGAAATATGATAACATGATCAATTATGACAGCTATATTCAGTATTGCTATAATTAATCATATTTTATATGCAGTTTTACCGCTTTGCCAAGCTTGGATCTATCTGTAGCCTACTATTTAATAGCCCTAGTAAAATAGCTCCAAGAGGTTAGCAGGTTCGTTCAAGAGTTGAAGTGTCATATTGCAGATATGTAGAAGATCAGTTCAACATTCTGAATTGCTTTAATGTTTCTGCAATTTACTACATTGGATACCTCATATATTATTGCGAATCAAATAGGCTATTTCTTTTATTTAATGAACTACACAGACGTCCTTCGCTCATGAACATCTTAAGGTAGGTTATGAACTCACGGCACGGATTACATGTAAGTGTGGATTTTCTGCTATTCCTCAATGATCATAGATAGGCTCTTATTTAAATTTTGTAGTTTATAGACAACAAAAACAATTCGAGAGAGAAAAGTCAGTGTGAAGAATTTTGCGTTAGTCAGTGTGAAGAATCTCGTTGACATCGGACTCTGATTTCGACTAGGGCCTACATGACGCCATATCATTTTGATGAACATTCATCCCGTACAACTAAGTCGATCAAGTTTACCATGAACATGTCGAACATCACAGGTTTTTGTAGGCAACGGGCTTCCACTTTCTTGAAGTGTATGGGGCTCCTCTTGTTTACTCCAAACTCCCTAATGTCGACAGTATGGCGCCATCATGTGTAATCATAGGAATACTACACAACAAAGTTGTTCTCTCTCTCTCCTCTCTCTCTCTCCTCTCTCTCACACACACACACACACACACACACCACACAGAAATGTACATTAAAAGGTCACATTTCATAATAGGAAATGGACATGGTGGCCCCATAATCATGAAAGATGAGTGAACTAAACCCTCCCACCTCCTACATACTCATTGTCACTGTCTATAACAAAGTTCCATTCTTGAGAATAGACCCAACTTATATGCAAAGCATGGACATGGAAGAGTATCAAATACTTTTATTTATTTAGAATAATTAGAGATCTACAGACAAAGATGGAGTGTTACACTTTATTTACACGAAAAATGCTTCAGAACTGCCTATGGGAAAGTAGCCTTGGAGGATGTGTTTCTCTTTGACCGCAACGTGTGTGACATGTTGCAGGACAGCACAAAAAGAAAAAGGGGAAATTGCAAGGTATGACATTTCTTTTCCGTGCATTAAGCTGTGGTAGTAGAAGATTTGGAGGAGGATCCTGGTGTGGCTGCTGTCGTCTACTTTCTGCGGCGGGTGGCAGCTCCCTTTTTGCTGCTACAATGCGACAGGGACAGAGAAAAACCACACAGGTCAGCAATTCACTGAGCTAACACAATGACCTTTACATGTTCAGTGTCATTTGTACAGTCTCCACGGCCTACTGTGGAATGTCACAAAATATGTGCACATAAACATTCATCTACAGTCCACTGCAGTTACACACATGCTGTGGAACAACAGCCAGTGATTATCATTTTTGGCCTCTAATAGAAATTGTGTTGTAATCTTAGAGTGGGGAGTGATGTTAAATGTAGGGAGAGAGAAAGTATTGCAGAGCTCTCAATGAGTGGGAATGGGGTTAAAAAGTAAAATAGCAGTCAAATTGTATTTCTAATGACACTTACCATTACTGGACATTGAAATGAGCTGGGAAAGCGGCACAGCAACACACTGTAGACTGAACAACCAGTAGGCAAATCTTACCTGCTTACTACCATCACCAGCAACACACTGTAGACTGAACAACCAGCAGGCAAATCTTACCTGCTTACTGCCATCACCAGCTGCAGCTTCTCAGAAAAGGAATCCCCTGAAGGCCCATGGCTCATTCAGACGCCCACGTGTGTGATTTAGAACATTAACACTATAATAGTCAATGATCTGTTTTAGAGTTATCTGCTTCAGCAATATGAGTGACAGTGGGGTTGGTAAGGGATATACCCGTGGCTGCGGTTCTGCCACAGGTAGTCACAGCTGTGGGTATATCCCTTACCAATGCCAAGATCACGAGCAAAAAAATAGTTCCAATTAATACACTTGGGTGTCTACTGTTGCCAAACTGTTTTCACTCTGATGCCAAGTTGAGTGAGAGAGGTTATATGTACACAAGAATTTGCATGTTCGCTTGTCCTTATGCCACATGTTAATCTGAAAATTCATACAACTTCATTTACTCAATAATTTAATCAATCAATAACTTAAATCAATAACTGTGAAATGTGACGTTATAAAATTACTGCTTGCTCGCTTTGAATGAGAAAATTTGCGTCAGGCAATTCAATGCAAAATGTGGAGTGTCATGTGGAGTGTTATGTGGAGTGTCATGTGGAGTGTCCGAGTGGGAATGTCCCTAAATATTACCTCATCATGACTCATAGAATGCCCCGCCTCCAATCAGAAATTAATTGTTTGACCAGACCAAGCTGTTGTATAATAAGACAGACATTTGTTTTCCATTGGTGGTCCAGTTAGTCCAGTTTTAAACTTTTATACTTTTTCATTAAAATGTCAACACTTATCAATGCCAACAATAATTCTGCCTAAAAACATCTGCAAAAAATGAAATGAAAATATACAGTGCCAATGGGAATGTGAAATGTGATGTTTTGTACCTCAGTCACCTCTTGTCGTCTGGTATTCTGGCTCGGCTATCCCATCCACATTGGCTCAGGCCACAGGCACACACAGGCCATGCATAGCAGGGCTAATGCCCTATGGTGGGAATGTCTGACCAGGGATACTTACAATTTGCTGAGCTCCTCCACTCTCTTGCGGAGTGTTGTGACCTGGAGAGGAATGAAACAAAGCTGGGTTAATCTTACAAAGTGTGGCAAACTATGAGCTATGAAAATGAATTGTCTGCAACCGAATGTAATACAGTGATCTCAGTACCATTAAAGATCATTGATCATAACATCATTGACTTCATTAACACATTAGAGTCAACAATACTAGTAAAGTGGTTGGCTGCAGCATTGTGACGGAGGATAAACAAAATAATAATCTCCCTGGATTTGTCAGTGCACTTCGAGGAACAGAGGCGTGTGTGTCACAGAGGATGTTCTCACCTCGTATTTCTGCCTCTTCAGCTTCTCCATATGATCGTACTTCTCAGACTCCAGAGTTTTCAGCCATTCCTGGAACTCCTTGGCCTTCTCCCTAGAGTACAAGAACAGCACACGACCCATGAGCCTCAGCTACAGGAACAGCACACGACCCATGAGCCTCAGCTACAGGAACAGCACACGACCCATGAGCCTCAGCTACAGGAACAGCACACGACCCATGAGCCTCAGCTACAGGAACAGCACACGACCCATGAGCCTCAGCTCCAGGAACAGCATGTACCCTGGCCCCTCTGTCTTATAGGCCCACACCTGTCCAGGCAGATGATTATTTACGTGTCGGCCCAGAGTAAGACTCACTTGAGCTTGTCCTCGTTGAGATGGTCAATATTAAGAGGCTTGCGTCTATCGGCCAGGATCTTCTTCTTCTTCTCTCTCTCTGTCTGTTTCTTGCCTCTTTTCTGGTCGGCCTTTGTTGGGAATACACAATATATGATTACAGTAACATCAATACAAATCAAGTAATCCGGTCAAAAGTACAGCTACTAAAAGAAAAACATGACCATGCCAACTCTCTCTCTCTCTCTCTCTCTCTCTCACACACACACACACACACATTTGGTCTGCTATACCCACTCATACATGAACCCCATTAACCCCATACCAACTACTACATGAAGTCCCATTTGTTGGAGATGTTAAGGAAATGGACTCACCTTCTGCAAGTGGCTGCTGTAGCCTCCACCCAAGCTCGACAGAGCAGACTTCTTCTTGTCCTCCTCATCGGCCTTCTTCTTGGCATCGGCCTCAGCCTTCCTCTGCTTCTCTTCCTGTGGGTGGAGTCAGCACAGCACATCACAACAGACGGGAGTCAGAGCCAGGTCGCAGGCAGAGCGGTGGCACAGACAGGTGGACAAATATGGACAGATGAATCGGCAGGAGACAGAGGAATGAGAGAGAGAGAGAGAGAGAGAGGGGGGGGGGGCGATAAGTGACATGATGTCAGGCAGCAAGATAGACTGACGGACAGACAGACAGACAGACGAGTAGACTGGTGACTGAACATTAGTTTGTGTGTGTGTGTGTGTGTGTGTGTGTGTGTGTATATGTGTGTGTGTGTGTGTGTGTGTGTGTGTGTGTGTGTGTGTGTGTGTGTGTATATGTGTGTGTGTGTGTGTGTGTGTGTGTGTGTGTGTGTATATATGTGTGTGTGTGTGTGTGTGTGTGTGT
Source organism: Alosa pseudoharengus (assembly GCF_046254945.1). Lineage (NCBI taxonomy): Eukaryota > Metazoa > Chordata > Actinopteri > Clupeiformes > Clupeidae > Alosa > Alosa pseudoharengus. The sequence goes on along the minus strand of NW_027468565.1, from coordinate 36,759,703 downwards.
GTGTGTGTGTGTGTGAGGCACGAGGTACAGGGATGGGCAAGAGACACACACCTCACGTCTAGCCTGGCGCTCCTTCTCCTTCTCAGCCTGGATCCTCTGCTGCTCTGCTCTCTCAGCTCTGCGCTTTTCCTGTAAGTGAGTGTGTGTGTGTGTGAGTGTGTGTGTGTGTGTGTGTGTGTGTGTGTGTGTGTGTGTGTGTGTGTGAGAGAGAGAGAGAGAGAGAGAGAGAGAGAGAGATGGTTGTTGTTTGCATCAAATGTATGCTTCACTCTGGTTGCCAGACGTTCAAGGCATCCTAAGGTAAAATGGTGTCAGACCAACATGCCATCTAAGCTCTGAACAAGACATCAGCTCAGACCCAAACTGGACACTGAAAGAGAATCTGAGACATTAACATTCCAATCTGTCTGGTTTGTCATGGCTCTCCCAGGCGGCCTCACTCACGATTCTGGTCTTGAGGGCGATGAGCTCCTCTTCCTCCTTCTTCCTCAGCTCGAAGTGAGCGTCGATCAAGGACTGCAGCTCCATCAGATCCTTGTTCTGACGCTTCTTCTGGATGTCCTGTTAACCAGGGAATGTGAGGCCTTTGGTAAGTGTATGTGCCTGCCTCTTAAGGTGTGGCTTTGTGCTGGTGTGTGTGTATAGATGTTTCGGGTGCACACATGTGTTTATAGTAATATGTGTGTGTGTGTGTGTGTGTGTGTGTGAGAGAGAGAGTGTGTGTGTGTTGCCTTCTTACATCAAAGTCCACTTTCTCGCCATCGGGGATCCTGGGAGCAGTGGGTCTGTGGCAAAAAACAACTTCCTCTGTCAAGTCCAGCTTACTCACACAATTTCATTTAATCACTCATTCACTCATTCATTGTCAGTCAGTCAGTCAGTCAGTCAGTCGTTTAATTGTCCACCCATCTATTCATTCATTCATTCACACTAACAAATAACCAAATTCATCATACATTGATGTCAATAAAAATAAGATTGAATGGAACATCAGTTAACAATATGGGTGGTGAGCAAATGATGACTTACTTGAACTTTGGCTTCTCTTCTGTTTTGCATTGAGGAGGGAAAAATATATTTTACAGGCTTAGACATTTAGTAGAAACTATGACTAATCTGGCAGTGGTTACGGTAAATTAGTGTATCATCTTTTAACCTGTAATGGACTTCAGGTCACAAAAAAACATTGGTGTTTAGTTTTGTTGTTGGTTTTTCAGATGCAGACAGATTAAATGAATTCAGTATGAAAAAGAACGCTGCACATGAATGACACATTAAACATAAAAGATACAATGTTAAATGTTAAATACACATCCTACACATATACATGTTTATATGAATTCCTAAACTGTACTTTTGGCAAAATGTATCTCAAAACTCGAATTGGTCAACTCCATATTCAATCCCCACACCCTTGATTCTAGAAGATTCTGGACTCATTCTTTCCACCTTCCTCTGTATGTAAGTGTGTGAGTACCACACGCCATGCTAAGCCAGTTTAGGGGAGACAGTGAGGTATTTTATTATATTAGTTAAATATGTTAGCATATAGTATTCTCTCACCTCTTTAGTCCAGTAAACAAATTGGTCTAATTTGGTTTAGATCCTGAACTAGCCACCTTATGATGCAGTGCTCCTTTGTCTGCCAGACATGTTGGACATATAAGATTAATGACACTGCCACAGACTGACAAAGTTGTGGAAGATGTTAAACACTAACAAGGAAGGACAGTACTGTGGGATTCATGGCCTCCCTTTACAGGGGCATCACATACATGAGGAAACGACACAAATTGATATTTTATGCTTTCTAATTGAGATGTACAGTATACATTTTAAATATTTTTGTTAATAAAAACTGTACTTATAGTTATGTTATGTTATGTTATGCTATGTTATGCTATGTTATGTTATAAATTATTAACATCACTTGATGTTCATACTGATACAATTGATAGAATTGCAGTAGAATCAAAAGTATTTGCTCATTCCACTATTGTGTATGTGGAAGAAGCCAAAAGATTAAAGATTAATATAAATTTTTAGCACACTGATAACATAATATCAGGTATCTCTGGGAAAATAAACAGAGAACAAAGAGAACCCTTAAAGTCTCAAGTCAGACCACACAGAGGGAACACCCAGTGTGTGTAAATATGTCATAATAATAAAACTGTGGATGGGACCATGATGGGAAGACGTGGACCATCCACTCATGTGTCAGCAACCAAGAACCTGGCCACACATGACTGACAAGAGACATGCAGACAGTGGCTGGGCTCACAGGCATGTGTCCAGTCCACCATGTGAAGCAGACAGTATAGGGAGCAGTGCATTGGCAAGCTAAGCTTATTACAGCTCGGTAGTTGGTTAAGAAGCATGGATCCAATGTGTTGGAATGACGTCTGGCCTGGCTATGGTTCACATATTTAAGGGGTTAGACAATATGGGGACAATGTGGACAGCCGTGGCTTACTGGTTAGCGATTCGGACTTGGAACCGGACGGTTGCCGGTTCGAACCCCGACCAGTAGGAAGCGGCTGAAGTGCCCTTGAGTGCACCTAACCCCTCACTGCTCCCCGAGCGCCGCTGTTGTTGCAGGCAGCTCACTGCGCTGGGATTAGTGTGTGCTTCGCCTCACTGTGTGCTGAGTGTGTTTCACTAATTTACAGATTGGGATAAATGCAGAGACCAAAATTCCCTCACGGGATCAAAAGAGTATATATACTTATATATGATAGAGAGAGGAGAGATTATTAGAGCACATTATTTGGATAGCCTGTTAAGACACCTTAAAGGTAAGCAGGTAAGCAGGTAACTCTGATGAAAGCACAAAACTTTGGAAAACTTTGGCTATCAAAATAAAGCGAAGCCAGAGGAACACTTGTGGGGTTTTTTTTTATTCTTGAAGGCAAATTTGAAGAACGCTTGAGATGCTTTGTAGTTAAAGGCAAAGTAGCTAAGGCTACATTATTAGGAGCGGGGAGGGAAAGGTGTAAGCATTGACAGCTTGAAACTCACAGCTCATTGAGCCACGTCACTCATGCACATACATACACCCAGCTAGCTATACTCATGGTGGCCAGACACGAGGAGGATGGTGGCACCCTAGTGCCCTGTAAGCACGGTGACCAGGGCATGGGGGGAGGGGGGAGGGGGGTTTATGGTGGGTGGGTGACTATTTGGGTGGGCGGCTCTAGTGATGGAGCCGGCCCTGTCTGGCATTGAATAAGGGGGGAGAATGGAGCACACTTCTGCGGTGGACTAGGGCTCAGGATGAAAGAATACTACATGCCACATACCTTCTGCCTCTGCCTCAGGCTCAGGCTCGGGCTCGGCCACGGGTTCCGGCTCGGGTTCCGGCTCGGGTTCCGGTTCCGGCTCGGGGGCTGCCTCAGGCTCGGGCTCAGGCTCGGGTTCAGGGGCTGCCTCAGGCTCGGGCTCAGGCTCGGGTTCTGCGGCCGCCTCGGCCTCGGCCTCAGCCTCTGGGGCAGCCTCGGGAGCCACTTCTACTTCCACCACTACGCAGCATGCAGCAAGACCCCAGCCCCAAAGTTAGTTTGATGATGAAGATGATAGGGATGGCGACGATGACAGTGATGATGATGGTGATGAGGATGATGATGGTTGATGGTTATTGATGAAAATATGAGGTTGGCGCAGCAAAAGAGGGGTGCAGAGAGCAAAAAGCAGTGAAGAGGGTGAGGCATTGTTGAACAGGAGGAAAAGGAGAGATATGGAAAGAGAGACAAATCGATGGGTTATGATGAGATGGAGCAAAGCTGATACCACTTGGGTGTGACCAGCAGAGGGAGCTAGTGAGCATTTTCAGCATAGAGAAGCATGAGATTTCTTGAGGGCAAGATTAAGGTGGAAAGTTAAAGTTTAAGTTAAAACGGGAAAGTTGAATATTCATAACCAAATTGTGATGACTTTGCATGACACATCTACATACCAGAAAGAATATTGCGCCAAATCGCTTGACTGGTATGTGAATTGAAGTTGGCAAGGATAGCCCTATGGTTTCTGTTATTTAAAGATACATTTGGCTCTTTCAATGAATCTGAATCACTACATTTGCTTTACAGCTCTGCAAGACATGCCAGATCTGTGTGAGGTTACATTTTATGACAGCTTCTCTAAAAATAGATTTCTAACATTTGGCAAAAAAATTACGTATTTTAAATATATTTTTTGTATTCTTTAGCTTTTTGTAAATGACACCATCTTGCCAATCACTTGTATTAATTAATATTAATAAAAAAAGTAAATAATTAGGTGGAAAAAAACCCCAGGTTCCCTCTGCATGTGATGATAAAATACTGCCTCTTCGCCGTGCAATAAACATGTCTTAGATTATGGATGGACACAGATCAGGTGGTGCTGCTAAACTGAAGAATCTCTGTCACTGCACAGAGAGTGTCTATGTTTATCCCCTGAGCTCTCCAGATTTGTATCTTTTACTGACTTTTCTAAATACATACCCTTACCCTACACTTTGCCTTAAGAAATTGTCTTAATAAATCAAAAGTATACTTGTGTTACAGTATGGAGGTTATTTACATCACAGTAAAATGACAAGATAACATCGCACAACATGTACAGTAATGAGTTCACAACATCGCATTAGTACGTAAACAAGACCTTCCACTACATATACAGTAGTCGTTTGTTTGTTTACCTTCTCCCTCTGTGTTTTCAACAAAAAAGAAAAGAAAACAGAATTATTATTCATTCATACTAAGAACCTGACAGGACAGAGAGAGAAAATATGGGGAATGTGTGAGTCGACACAACCTGATCCTTCATATTTGACGCCATGGCCCGCGTCCCATGGCCTTATAACATGCTGTAAAAGTGTCCACTTGACAGTGGGTTTTAGGTTTCATTCTGTAATTAATGTGATCTAGATTTATTTGGGATGAGAGTAATGGCCTGCACAGCTGGCAAGGCAAGCCGCCCCTGGTCAGGTCAATATCACAGGCCTGGAGACGAGCGGTCTGTACCGGCAAGCCTCAAACTGTTTAGGAGAGAGACCTTGATGAGCTCTAGCAGAGACAGCTCTTAAAGTCATCTCTAGCTGAGCAGGAAGCACCTAGCTCCCTTTTTTTATTGATAGACAACATAACATTATGTAGAATCCCTTTAAATTGTTTAAAGCAATAACAGATTAATTGTGTGTTGAAGAAGAAAGCCTCAAATCTATCACTTGTGGTATGTATGTCAAAAAAAATGCTGAAATACTGCAATGGTGAAATGCTTTCATCAGTCTTCTCTACACAAAACCTCTCTCCTGCTATCTCTCCCCCATGGCACAAGGATTTCTTGCATAGTCCAGTATCAATAAAGACACAAACATAAAGCCATCAATATTGAATATAAATGTGCTTACCCTCAACCTGATCACTGTAAAATGAAGATAGAAAATGAAATTAGCTCAAGAATGCATTTACTTTATCAATTATCTTTATGCAAACAGACGCATCAGACGCAGTGTCTTGTCTAAAATCCTGATACATTCCAAATTAAATTCAGTGCATTCAACAGCAGGCATGGGCGTGGTTTGTTGTACAGCAAGAGATGACAGATACTTACACTTCCTCGTCAGCCATAGTTGCAGTGGACTTTGTACCTGAGCAGAGGCAGAGAGGGAAAGCAGAGGCACCTCAGCTGTGAAGATGTGGACTGCACTACACAGAGAAGGTGGAAGAGGGGGCTTTATTTATACCTTGGGGTGGCGCTACTGACCTCGAAACGCCCCCTCCCCCTATTCATGAGGTCTCTACGCACTCTCAGACTATAAATCTATGCCTGTTTTCCTCCAAGAGAAGAAAGAATTAGCCAGAAATCGTAAAGATGAAGGCTTTTACAAATCGCACCTTTGTGGTGTACAGTATGTGAATTGTGCTTTTGGTGAACGCCCTCATAAACAAATAAAGGCTTCTTCTTATGTTTGAAGCAACATGTCAAGCAACGACTGAGATACCCCCTCAAAGTGCCTGCTTATATCTACACACAACCTCTTTTTATTATATATTTATGCAAATTCCATAAAGCTGTAAGCCACTGATTGGCTCCGAGACTAAGCTTTGGGACTTGGCTCAATTGTGTCATGACCAGGCACAGAAATGCTGTGAAACTCTAACCACCCAGGGGCCTAGCCATTTGATGATAGCTGAGAAGACACCCTAACTTAGATTTATGACAATGTTCTTTTTTCAAACCTGGACTGAGCGCTTGTTGGGGGTTGGGACCCACCGCGGACCAAAGGTCACATGAAAGGCCAAAGCTCAGGTTCGGGGCTTCTCAGCCCAATCTCTGTTAGGGTAATTAGTTCTGTCTGAGGTGGATATCGAAGCACTTATTTCTGGCACCTGCCAGACTCAGTAATCCCACAGACAACATTACAGTACACTTGAATTCTGTCGCCATTAAAACATTTCCAAAACGCCTCAGTGGATTTCTACATGACCAACACTACAATACACTGAATATATATATGTAACTCACATTGCATTATCATACACAACAACTATACTGATGTTGAAGATAACACCTTTACACTTGACTTTTACTACTGTGCCGTCTTGATATGTTTATGGTGGAGGTCTATGTATGCAGATGGAGGAGGTCTCGTGGGTCAGAAGGTTTTCCAACACAGACAGCTGCAAATGACTGCAGGCTACGCTCCAGGATCCTGTTTCCTGCTCCCAGCTTAGTATAGGTGCATTCTCTGAGAATAGTATCTATATTTCACACTTCCCTTCCTTATGTGGGCACTGCTCACATAGGCTCATTGTGGACAGTTCTTGTGCATTGAGGGACATGTCCCAACGTCCAAATCAACGGATGTATGCAGTTCCGTTGTGCCACACGTGATGTTTATGGTGGATGGGACCCCTTGTTGGGTATGAATACAAAACATACACAATCAAGAGTGTAGAATATAGCACAATTTATCCACACTGACTGAATGTGTTCTGTTATCACAACTTATTGAACGGCAACTCACAGCAACACAAAACACTACACAATAGCCACAGGAAGACGCCAGCATATATAGCAATTTGATGAAACTTTGGCTCTACTTCCTGTGATGTGACCTGCTTGACCCCAGCCTAGTGCAATCCCTTTGACCTGCCGACTTTTGCATTTCCCGCTCTTGTTTATGCACAGACATAGCTAAGTGCTGCACGTGTTTGAGGCCCCTTTGGGAAGACCTCTAAACGCCAAGCTCTATCCCACACCTCTGCTGTAGGTGTGACTAGGAAGGCATGGCCTAGTGGCCCCTCCCATACCACCATGGTCATTCACACCATAAGAACAGCTCGGGGCTAATGCATGGCGGCTTTGGAAGGCGATTTACACATCATCCGGAGCATAGCCTGCAGCTTTGGAGAGACTCACAGGACAGCATCCGTCCAGCCATCATCAGTGACTTGAGCACGCCCAGAGCAAGTCATTGGCACAGCTGAAGCAATCAACACCGAGACCCGCGGCCATTACAATGCCAGAATAATTTATGCACGCTGCCTGCCCTGGCACCTGTCTGTGTGCAACACACACCATCACACACAAATAGACTAACATACACTGTCACACACACACGCACACGCACACACACACATATGGACACAGATCCTCACATATAGGCACACACACACACGCACGCACAAATGCACATACACACACGCACATACACACACGCACACATACATATACACAGACACACGCATGCATGGACGCACGCACTCAGACAGATGCACACACACTCTCACACATAGTACAGATTCATACATAAACCCATACTCAGAGTGGATACAGTCACAGGATACATAAACAAGCCTACAAAGTCTTTCCTGCTTATCAGCACGTTCACACATGCACCCCACCCTTTCACATATTCCTTCACGCTCTCCCATAACCACAGCTAAATACCAGAGCATCCCTGGTTAGCATCAGGTGATAGAGTTTTTAGTCTGCAGGAAGCAATGGGCAGATGGGTAGTTAGAGCCTCCCCTTGTATACAGCACACGCATCTCTGTCTTATGATATTGGGCAATTCCACGGAAAATTGACTTTTTGTCACATCCATAACGCCAGTGAAATGCCTTCATTTTTTGTGTATTTTTTCTCATGTACATTCTTCAGGTACATTCTACAGCCAAAAATAGCAAATGCTCAAATTTCATGTAATCATTCACATCATACCATACCATCACATTTTTTTTTGGCGTTATGGATGTTACAAAAAACGTAATTTTCCATGGAATTGCCCTATTACTATAAGGATCGAGAGGAGACTGCACACCTTGAAAAGTTATACCTTAGGTGCATCTATGTCAAAATGTAAAAATTAATATTAATAAAAGAAAAACAGAAAATGCTGCTCACTAGCAAACAGCAACCAATTTATTGATAAAGTCACGTTTTGGTCAGTCAGACCTCCATCAGAGTTCATTGCTATAAGGACCATAACACTGTGGGTCATACTCCGCTTTAAAGCGTGAATGCTCCAAAACAGTGACAGTGCTTTTGGCAGGTGTGCATTGCTATAATCCATGGATCCATGTGCATCCAGCTGCTCCCAGCAGGGGGCAGAGGTGGGGAGGAGCCACACTGTACCTCCCTGACAGACGCACAACCCACCCACCCACACACACAGACACACACAACACACACACTCTCTCTCTCTCTCTCTCTCTCTGTTGCCATCTGCACCATTCATGCGGTTTTCTCTCTTTCTCCGTCTTCCACTTCTTACCTCAGAAAAGCCGAAAAAGAAGCCAAGATCCCCTGTTGGCACCGATTGTCTGTGGAGACTGCTAGCATCCTGGCCCAGTTAAGTTCATCTGTTATAGTGACACCTGAGCCACCGAAGCGCCCCATTGGCCAGAGCTGCACAAGGGGGTGTAGCCTGGCGGGGGCGTCTCGTCACATACTTGCGCTGGGTGCTGAATAAGGAGATGGTAGGACCGGGAGCATGGCAATGAAGCACAAGTTTGGAACAGAGACCCCCACCTCCCCCCTCACACACACACACACACACACACACACACACACACACACACACACACACACACACACACACACACACACACACACACACACACACACACACATCACAGCTGCTATATTTGCCATCCCATTACAAACGCTCCATTGATCCCAGGGGTCCTGGAAAATAAAGACGGACAAGAACACACGAAGACAAGGAGTCATCGTTACCCTTCATTATCTGCACTCTCCCTCTACTCCCACTAGGCCTAGGCCTGACTGCCCGGTCAGTGTTATTCTCTCTGGGCCAGTCAGAGAAGGACATGGAGCGGAATGACAGAAGCTCAGCCAAGCTAAAGCGGATCCCAGGCTCTTCCAAGATGAAATTAAGAGCCTGACTTTTAATTGTCCTTATAAATAGCCTAGTGGCTGCATCTAATGGGTACAGACTATATAAACCTGACCAAGAGCCAAAGATTCAGGGATTTCAGTCTAAAAGAGTGTTGAGTGATCTGAGTGATTTTAACCAACATTTGAGTGAGTGGTATGTCCCTGCTAGTGTGGACCACAGAAGGATGCTCGTCCATCCATCACTCCATCAGGCATCTTTGGGGAGCTCTGCCACCCGTCCGACGATGCCCAGGGATGCTTAGGCTCATGCATCTCGTGCCTTCTTCGTCTCCATTTCCCATCACCCTCTGTGCTATGACAGGTCTCTCAGCTGGGGCGGCCGAGGTTGCCATGGGGATCTGTGGGCTGGGAGTAGCAGTGGCTCATACTTGCCAGCAGGGGGCAGCAACCCTACAGCCACTCTACTACTGAGTTAGATGGGTGGGTGGGCTGTCAGGCAAGGGGAGCATTGGATAGCGGATCCGGAGGCAGCAGGCGACTGGGGGAGGGGGGGGGGCAGGAGGGCTGTTTGTGAGGGGTGAGTGGGAGGGTGGGGGGTATCTAAGGTGCTCTACACACCCCCTGCCTTGCTGCTGGGAGCCTGTGGCCCGTCACCACGGAGCGCATTCTGAGTAAAGGGCTCAGATTTTATTTTTGGACTGTTATGGAGCCTGTCTCTTCCATTTGTAGGAAGGGGGTAGAGTTGAGCCTGACATGAGTCGCCTGCTCTGACACACCAGGCTGGGACAAGCAGGCGCAACCGGCAGCCCCGCGAGCAGCAGTCTCACTCACAGGTAAAACCACCATCCCATTTCACTTTTTCTGCTTGGTGCGGCTCGCGGAAGGTGCGTTGGTTGTTGCCGGCATGGTGTGAGCTCAGGGAAATTAACAGTGCAGTGCATAGGTGCCCCCCCCCCCTCAAAGTAGGCGTAAGCTTCACGAGATCAGTGGGTCCACTGAACAGGGTCTTAAAGAGTGTAAAAGGACCACCTGAATTTCACCTGAAGTTTCTTTTTGGCAAAAGACTTCTATGACTTTAAATGAAAACATTCCTTGTTATAAATAGCTCCTAACTGTAACCAAATCAGTGTTGGTCATCATTTTGTACTTACATTCATCAGAGATTGATGGGTCATTTCGTGTATCTTGAGTCTTGGTGTTCTTGATTTGTTCAAAGGAGACTAAAGACTAAAGTGTCTAAAGTGTGCCATCTGTCATCTTATACAATCATCATCTGGTAAGGCTATATATATCCCACACACACATACTCTCTCTCACTCCCTCGCACACACACACACACACACACCCACACCCGCACAAAGTATCTCTCTTCTGCCCTTGTAGCCCAGCTTCTTGTGAACTAACTATGTCTTTAGCATTTGCAATGCTTATCATTTTTTGCTAAGGATGGTTCTCTAAATGCAATTGTGTAGTGCTTAGTTTTATTGCCTGGCTATAATTACCCTTTCCTCTTTTGAACTTGCCTCTTGGAGGTGCTCCAGGATGCTTAACCTACCAGTGCCTTAAAAGGATGACCTCCTCTCATGTGTCACTGAGCAGACTGAGTTTCAGTTCCTGCAGGACAGGGAGGCTCTTTTAAAAGTCTGTCAGGCCAGGCCTGGCCTACATTTGAACTGGGACTGATATTTTAAAATGTTAAGAGCATAAAGTCAGACATCTTTATTTTACTGTACCATATGGTTCTAGTTAATGTTCCTGGCAAAAAAGTGATAGTGTTGCAATAAAAATGTCTACAAGAGGTTATTTATGTTATGAAAGAGTACATGTTATCTTAGACCTTCTAATACAGCATAAAACCAGGGATTAAATGAAATATACTATTAGTCCAATAATGACAGAATAATAACAGATGCAGCCAACAGATTCAAGTGTGTACAATCTGAGAGCGTATGTTTATGAGTTCATGTAAAAACACTGAAACAGCCCAAAATTGTTATAGAGAACAATTCTACTGTTCCTTTTAGCACACCATAGTAAGAGTGGAGGGGACTCTGCTATGATTTTTTAATAACATGCACCATCTTACAGTGTTTTTTTAAAAATAGAAACTGCACTCATCTGACACTGGGTTTAGACATGGGTCAGTTCTGTGATATTCACCCCCAGTGAAAAAAAATCAGATCGGTTGTAAATTTTGTCACTTATAATGTAATGGATACGTTCTCAGGTCGGTGGTGCCGCATAAAAGCCCCACCCAGGACAGGATCGCTGGAGTGTTGACTTACAGGACAGTGAAAGTGATGCAGAGTGGACAGGAGCCGAGCGCCATGACAGGGAGAGAGTGAGAGACCGGCTCCTCTTCTCCTTCTGGTGTTCCGCCTAAAATTAGGCCCAGGGAGCCAGCAGCCTCAGCCTCCAGACTCGAACCAAAGACACGGTAAACTCCCGACTCTAGCTACGAAGACGTAAACTTCAGACTCAAACCTCAGACACTGTAACAGACTCTAGTCACAGACACTTTAAACTCCAGAATCTAACCACAGACACAGTAAACGCCATTATCTTACCACAGAGAGGGTAAACTCCACAGTCAAACTACAGACATGGTTAACTCCAGACTGTAGTCACACACTTTAAATTTCGGACTCAAAGTTACAGACACTTAAAACTGAAAACTCTAGCCACAGACACTTTAAACTCCACTCTAAACACAGACACGACAGACTCTGAACACGGTAAACTCCAGACTTGAGCCACAGACATGGTAAACTCCGGACTCTAGCTTAAGACACGGTAAACTCCAGTCTAACCACAGATACGGTAAACTCCAGTCTAACCACAGATACTGTAAATTCGAGACTCTATCCACAGATGTAAACTCTAGACTCTAGCTGCAGACACAGTGAGCTCAATGGCTCTTGCCACATACACTGTAAACTACAGACTCTAGACACTGCAAACTACGGACTCTAACCACAGACATGATACACTTTAGACTATAACCACAGACAGAGTAACAGACTCTAGCCATAGAAACACTAAACTCCAGACTCTAGCCATAGACACGGCTACTAAGTATAAGTATATATACTCTTTTGAGTCCCGTGAGGGAAATTTGGTCTCTGCATTTATCCCAATCCATGAATTAGTGAAACACACTCAGCACACAGTGAACACACAGTGAGGTGAAGCACACACTAATCCCGACGCAGTGAGCTGCCTGCTACAGCGGCGCTCGGGGAGCAGTGAGGGGTTTGGTGCCTTGCTCAAGGGCACTTCAGCCGTTCCTACTGGTCGGGGATCGAACCGGCAACCCTCCGGTTATAAGTCCGAAGCTCTAACCAGTAGGCCACGGCTGCCCTTAATGCCACTTCCCTGTCAGGTGTTCCACAGAGCCTGATACATGAGGCCAAAAGAGTAACACAGGGAAAACAGCAATAGGCCCACATCTAGTGTTTGTTTTGTGTTTTGAAACAAGGCAAAATGAGACTGTAAGGCAATTACATATGAATTGCCTTACATATTAACCATATAAAATATTTTATTGCATTTGAAAAAAATACACTTCAAAAGAACTTCAACAGAACAAGGGTGATACAGGGATGGAACTGTTTTAAAAACGACATGGTTAGAGCATTTGGAATTCCAATCAAGCCAGGTTTTACGACTTAAATGTGTCACATTTGCTGAAAGTCAAAATTACTGTGTATTTTACATGATCATATAGATAATTTAGTTGAAGTACCAACTAAAATGTATTCACAATTAGAAAAAGGTCCCTCACACAGATTGGATAGATAGTACAGACCATATTAAAGATGCTGAGGGTCTTACTCCAGTGTTCAGCTTTATATTAACATGTTATCATTTCAAGACCTCAAATATGTGTTTAATATTTGTGAAAGGCAATACATCTTTATTCTCATGGTTTGGAATGCAAATCATTAAATAGTGGAAGAGAAAGAAAGCTTAGGACCACTAATGAAGAAACATATATCAGTAAAAACATTTTTTTTTGTGCATGGAATGTTGTGTGCTTATATAATCACAGGATGCAACAACCAATCAGAACCACAGTTCTGTCACCACCTCTGTTATGTATCAGTCTGAATTACAAAAGTGGAAATCACAGAGTGGACAATACAAAGTTTTCAACAATGCTTGTTAGCATTGGCATAAACATATAGCCAACTGCATAATTATGCATTGATTTTAGATAAGCAATTTATCAAATATGTAAAAGCAATCATGATACTAATTTAAAATGTATGCCCTTGCCTTGAATAAATCAAACATTCAGGAAGATCCCCTGGCTCTTTTACATGATGGCAGTTCAGTAAAGCTTGCATAGTTGTACTGTTAAGGATGATACATTTAAGTTCTTTTCATACAAAAACAAATATCATAGATAGACATCTTAGACAGACATCTTGGACATTTAACATGATGACAAGAGAACAAAGTTAGAGCTAACTGCAAGTGGGAACATATAACATGTCAGGTGCCTAATGTGTGGTATTAAGAGCAGAAGTGTGTACAATACAGAATGGCTATAGAAGGCTTGTGTGAAACCACACCAGTTGATTCTACTTCCCTTTAGGATGATCAGCTGTCATTGATGTCTTAGAAGTCACCATGGCATAATTGACCTGAAAAAAAAAAACACACACACATTAAAAACCTAAAAAATGACACCAACGCCTGACAGCTAAACATCTGTCATATTCAAAATGAAGAAATTCATGCTAATTCCTTTCAGCGAATTAGCTTCTGCCTCGCAAATCTTTATTTACTAAGGCATAAAATGTGCATGTCCCATGCTCCCATGTTTGATAAACTATGTGTGTCTTCTTTAAATTACCCTAACAGTGTCAGATTAAAGGATATATGTAAAATTACTTGTCTTTTAAATATATTTTGTATTGTTTTGTAGGGGGCTGATTTCCTCAGAGCTATGAGTTATGGGGCTGTTTTCAGTCCGGGCCTGCTGTCCCAGCAGTACCCCCCACCCCTGCTGCCCAAACCTGGCAAGGACAATGCCCGCCTTCAGAAACTACTTAAGAAGAGTGCCAAGAAGAAGGCCGCCCAACAATCCCAACAGATACCCCTCCCTTTCCGCTCGAGCTTGTCCCCTGTAAACGAGGCCAGTCCCGACCTGGAACGCAGCGACCACTCCACCCCTCCCAGGACGCCCGAGATGCCGACGTACGCAACTCTGCACCCCCGATTCAGCGTCAGACCCCTCTACCAGCATGTGGCCTCTCCGTACCCTCACCATCGAGGCTTTACGTACGGCAAGACCGCCAGGTTCTCCCCTCAGCCGTATGGAGCTCCGAGCCAACCTGCCGCTCGTGCCGTAACCCCACGTATCACGTACACGCCCCCACTGCGACCTGCAGGGGTATCCCCGGGCCCAGGTAGCCATGCTGAGGCACACCCGTCGCACGGGGGTACCCCTCCCTCTCCCGTGTCTCCCGTCACACCTGTCCCTGCCTTTGTACCTGCACCTGAGATTTCAAGAGTCCCTGCTACAAAGCCAGCTTCAGAAGCACCTCCAGTGCCAGTACCTGTGATTTCAACTGTGTCTTCAGCCCCTGCACCTGCACCTGCTCCTGCTCCTGCCCCTGCTAAGACTGTTGCCCCTATTAAATACCTTACACCTATCACTTTGGTAACCCACAAAGCACCGAGTCCAAAGTTTAATGCTTATGATGTCATTAGGACCTCCTCCAGACCGATGTTTGAAGTTCCCCAAATCACAGTATATACTGCGAAGACGTCATATTATGAGACAACAACAGCACCACTGCATGAAACAACAGAAGGTAGATTGTCTTATTATGGGCGATCGCCATCACCAAGACCCAGGAGTAGAACACCAACACCTGAACCGAGAAGAGGAACATCTCCTATGAGACTTTTAAAACCAGCATCTAATGGTAGAAGAGGAACAACTCCAACCTCTGAAATTAGGGGTAGAATAACGCCAACTCCCGAAGTCAAAAGAGCGATAACTCCAACTTCTGAGATGAGGGGTAGAACCACTCCCATTTCTGAAGTCAAAAGAGGGACAACTCCAACTTCTGAGATGAGGGGTAGAACCACTCCCATTATTGAAGTCAAAAGAGGGACAACTCCAACTTCTGAGATGAGGGGTAGAACCACTCCCATTATTGAAGTCAAAAGAGGGACAACTCCAACTTCTGAGATGAGGGGTAGGACCACTCCCATTATTGAAGTCAAAAGAGGAACAACTTCTGAAATGAGGGGCAGAGCAACACCAACTTCTGAAACTCGGGGAAGAACAATGCCAATTTCTGAAGTCAAAAGAGGGACAACTCCAACTTCTGAAATGCGAGGCAGAGCAACACCAACATCAGATGTCAAAAAAGGTACAACTCCAAAAAGAGGTTCAACTCCTACAACTGAAATCAAAAGAGTTACAACACCAACAGTAGAGATAACTGTATCAAAAACTCCCACTGGGCGACCAAAGACCCCTTCGCATCATGTGCGTGCCAAGACACCTGTATTTGAAATATCAAGACCTAATCCGCTTTTATTTGCTGTCTCCCCAGAATACGAGGGAAGGCGATCTAAAACACCAACTTTACTCTCTGTATCTGGAGAGTTAAGCCAGAAACCATTAGAGACTGAACCGCCCAAAGTAAGTATTCCAAATGGTGATGTTGAACTGAAATCCTTGGGAACCTCCACAGCTAAAACATCTACTGAAGTCTTGCCAAAACCTGAGACCCAAGAATCAATACCAAAGACGAGTGTCATAGAACCTTTGGTGCCACCGCCTGCAACAGCAACACTTCAACCTGCAATCACTGTGAGTTCAGCTGCCACTCAGAGACCTAAGACTCCCACTCAAGAAGTTTCCAAACCTGTCACACCAAAGACTGGATATCAGCAACCAAAAGTTGCTGCTAAGACTTCAACACCTTCAGCAGGGTCTACAAAAACAAAGTCAGCCCAAAGCCACGCCCAGGCCTTGAAACCAATAATAGGAGTAAGGCCCAAGACCCCAACACACGGTGGTGCAAGAGGCACACCTAAAACATATTATGGCTTAACTCCGGCAGCCTACGTTGCTCATGGGGGCATACAAACAATGGCACCCTCATACAGTATATCTAGACCTAAAACACCAACTGCAGAGTCACCGAAACCTGAAGAGCAGAAAGGACCTGAGAAGCAAGTGTCCTCACAAGAACCACCAAAAGTGGAGGTACAAAGTGAACAGCAAGTGAAAACTACCGTAACTGAGGCACCAACTCAAAAGAGAACAGAAACTAAGGCCTCTTTGGGTGCAGAAGCACCAAGAGTGGAGGTACCCAGTGAACAGCAAGTGAAAACTACTGTAGCTGAGGCACCAACCCAAAAGAGTACAGAAATTAAGGCCTTTGTGGGTGCAAAGACTCAAGAGGCCAAGAAATCACCTGCATTACTGCCTAAGACTAAACCAGTGCCTGTGGTTGAGAGGGCTAAACCACAGGTTACTGAAGCAAAACAAGCCAAGAGCCCAGCAACTTCAACTGTGCCTAAAGCCTCTGTAACAGAGACACCAAAAGGCAAAGCTGCAATTGCTGTGCCGCCTAAACCAAAGACTCCAACACCAGGGGTTAAGATCCCTCCCGCGCAAAAACAAATTGCAGCTCAATCTACAAAGTCAAAGACCTCTGAGAAAGACTCAGATGAACCAAAGAAACAAGATGTTAAAAGCAAGATTGTTAAGGAGCAAAGTAAAGTGTCTACAAAACCAGCCATGCCAAAAGACTCTGCTTTAGGGACCTTAACTGTGAAAGCATCAGGGACACAATCGATCAGTTCCATCCTCAGTCCCAAACCCAAAATCAGTGAGCCACCTAAAACAGATCAGAGTGGGGCCCAGCCTGTGACAAAACCAAAGGAAAAGCCGGCTGATGAAGAAAAACCCATTAAAGAAGTAAAAACTGAATCAAAGGCTGGTGAACCAACACTAACAAAAACTAGTGAGGAAAAGAATGAGAAAGAAGAAAGCACCTTCCCGAAAGCAGAGCCTCTCCTGAAAGTAGTCAAGAAACCTAAAGGGATGATGAAATCGAAGCTCAGTGGATGGTCACGCCTCAAGAAGCACATGGTGGTGGAGGTGGAGGAACCCAAGTTCCCTGAGCAACCACCAGCTTCTGCCACAGAGCCCAAGAAAGAAATACCCAATGGGGAACTGCCCAAGCTGATCATGAAGAAAAAAGACGAGGACGAAGCCTCGTCATCTAGCCAGCCGTCAGAGGGCAAAGACTCCCCGCGAGCTACCAAGATGTGGGATGCCGTCCTCTTCCAGATGTTCTCCACCAAAGAGAACATCATGCAACAGATCATGGCCGACAAAAGCGAGGAGGAGAAGAAGGAGCTGGAGAAGCAAGTGGCGACTAAACCCGAGGAGATCCCTGCCTTCGCACATCGCCTGCCAGTCCTCCTATTTAGTCCTCGTTTCGATGCTAAAAGGCTGAGAGAAGCAGCATCCCGACCAGTGACTAAGATGTCCACCGTGTTTGAAATGGCCCTCATAGGCCGCCATGTGAAGGATGAGGAACCAAAACAATTCAACAGAACAGCAAAAGGATTCAATGCATCAAAACCCACTGAAGCTTAATTGATATGGGTACCGGTAATCTGTTTCCTTTCTCTTGTTAAATAAATAGTGTACAGTTCTAATAATTAATCAAACAAGCTCTGAATCTTTCATAGTAATAAAATATTTATATTTCAACGTCCAGTTTTACACTTGAAGAGCAGACTGTAAACTTGTTTATTTATCTAGGAAAATTTCAAATCTATCCTGGTGCCAATTTCTCAGACATAAGTAGTCTGTTTTATTCAGCATTGACGTAGGGAAAAGGGAAATATATATATATCTCATATAATATGCTCAGTGCTTCATATTTGTTGTTACATTATAAAGACAAAAACATCATACACCATTTGTAACTACACTCCATCAAACAAATGAATTGGGTTAGAATTAAATTAAAAACTTTCATGTATTAAATCATTGGTGAACCCTGCAGATATGTCAATTTTCTGCATTAAACATGTGTCACTATACCAACAAAATACTAATCATAAAACCATGGTGAGGTCACACCAGTATTTTTAGTATTTCTAAGTAAATGTTTGTATTTCTAAGACAAGATGGTGCTATACAACAGAGGATACTTAGTGATAATGAATACACGGCTATTTGCCGATTGTTATTTTGGTCATTAGTTTCATCAGCTTATTACTGTCTTTTTTTTTCCTTCTCAGTGTACTCAGTGTAACATCCCAGCACAAGGGCCTGTCTGACAGGACAATGGCAGCGGGCAGTAGCCACAGCTGTAGGCAAAATGAGAACGGGGGAAGAGTGAAGGGGTGTGTGTGGGTGGGGAAATGGCCATGATATGGGACGTTGGAATCCTGGGTGAGAGGTTCTGAGTCAGGGATGTATAGAGTAAATACTGTGCTGTCTGAATCCACAGTGACCCTCACATGAAGAAGGCAAGCAGATGGATATGCGATGCATGCTAGATCCCAGTGACTAGTGCATGCTTTAAGTTAACTGCATGCTTGGAGAGCACAGTATAGATGGTCAGCCTTTATGAGCAGGACGTCCGAGAGCAGCATGGTGTCAGGTGGTGGCAAAGCTCTATTCTGTGGCCTACGCAAAGGAAGAGAGGTGTTGGGGTGAGGTTGATGATGTGGAAAGTGACTGTAATTCACAATGCATGGCTGACATTGGCAGAGGACAAACAGAGATAATTTTAATGGTGGCAGTGCAGGGTGGTGTTAAATGGAGTAGCATTTGTGAGTATGGTAAGTTTGGACCTTTGCTTTTCCCAATGCATGGATGTTATTACGTTTAAATGCGGCTAAGTACACTGTGTCTGTGTTGACAGTGATGTGTAAGATGCTTCAGATGTTGAAGTACATTGTGTAAGCTAATGTTATTTTATATACAGTATTTTTCTAATAAAATGGCTTGATTAGGAGAAAGGTCCATAATAGTCATTTTTGTATGAAATACCATATATGGGTGAAATTTGTTTAATGTTAATTTATTTTAGTAACCCAATAACAAATCTAATTTCAGACATGTACCATGTATTTTCTCATCTCAGGCATGCTTGGTGTTCATTTGTTGCAAACTCTTTTGTTTGCACAAAAGGTTTTCACATGGCAAATAATAGTAATTTTGGCTCCAGGTCATCAAAACATTTAATCAGTACCAAAAACATAACATGCACTCCTACAGTTACCGGTACATTGTTTTGCCAGCAAATAGGACCCACCATTTAATCAACTTAATTACATGTAATTAATAATTAAATGTCATTAATCAAATCAATGGTAATACCATTTAATTCATTCATTTAGATTTAATAGAAATAGATGATGTCTGAATTCAGACCTCTAAGTATGTAGACTGTATATTGTCTCTCCTATGTTCTTTTATTTCTTATACATTCCCTGCTACAGTACAAAAGGGAGATATGCTGACGGAAATTACTGTCTATGTCATACTGTGTTAAAAACTACATTGGTAACTGTAAACACATTTTCTATCACTTATCAACTTGCTAGTTGAAAAGAGTGTGATATTATATGAATGTTAGTTTAGTGTTGTGTATTTTGTGGTCCTGAAGCCATAAACTACCATAACTTGCTAAAAGCCATGTGAAAAAAGTTTAGCTTTGAAGCAGAAAAATAGCTACATTTGGACATCAAATATGTCTTGGATGCTTTCCTGAGTTGTCAGAACTTGATTTGAAACTTGTTTTTTCTTGTATAAAACAATACATAACAATGAAAACCTTTAGCCCCAAAACACAGTTGGTGCTATAAGGACATAGTGCTTCACCAACTACATGTTCTCATCCTTCCTCTTATGCCATGTTTAAATCAACAGTTTTTTAAAGCTTACTACTAATTCGATATTAGAACTTAATCCTTCTCTTGGCAGTGTACTAATTCATTGGTAAAAATTTGCATTGCAATTTACTTGCAACATTAATTTGCCACTGATAAAATATCTTAAATGAGAGAGATAAGAAACATTAGTAATTAACTGAAAAATGTTAATGGATTGCGTACCAAATTGTTACCAAGTCTAAATGTTATGCAAATTAGTACACTGTATAAGAGTATATAACACATGGCATCAAGGGGAATTGTTGTTATGTTATTAATGCTTCATCTTTCTTCTTTTTACTTAATGTTAAATAATTGTCACTCAATTCACATGGACATGCATATCATTTAGGATAGAGAGATATAGTCAGTGAAAAGGGCTACTGGTCCACGATCTCACCTGTTTTTCCATTTGAAAAATCACAATAATCCTCATCATCTACAGGGATCTTCTCGTATTTGCCATGGCCAGTCACAACAAATTTGTACCTCTTTCCAGAAGGATTGCCCTTGAAACATAAATAAAACATAAATTGCTCTGATAATTACTGACAGGCTGACACAAACTACCACATAGGCAAACAGATCCCACAAACTGATAAAAAAAGTTTGCTTGCTGACTATCATGAGCTCACCTTTCCTCCTAACCCAGGTTTGCCTGATGAAGAGTTCTCTCCTATAATCTCCCAAAGATTCTTCTTCTGCAGCACATCACCTGGTTTCACATCCTGGGAACAAAATGAGAACCAAATATCAGCACTCTTGTTAATAACCATGAACAGTAATTTTAACCTCTCTAAAAAATGTCTGAGAGGTACACCAAAATATTAAGCAGCTGTAATACAAGATTTGAAGTGAAGAGAGCTGCAAAAATACTGGAAGGTTGGAAAATTTCAGGCTGACTTTTACAGCAGAGTGTATAGTTGACAAAAAAAAAATCTGCAGTCATCTTAACATCCACAAGGTGGCACTCAAATGCTATATAATTTTATGTTCCCCTTTTGGTCTGTCCCAGGTGTTTCTCATCTAGGGAGACCTAGAACTCTTCGGGTGCTGCTGTCAAACACACGTGATAATAAATAGTAAATATGATCATATCACTGAATCTACCCTGAAGGATAGATTTAGCTTACGCTGTTCATCAAATGTTGTCAGCATTCATTTGCCAAATAATAGCGTTTCCATATTTTTCTGTTTCAGAACCACCAAAATCATACAAAGCACTCAAAAACAATGGAATGTAAACACTGTGTGATAAGGTCACCATATACAGACGGGGTTAGGACTGGGCCAGTGAGCCTGTTTGTGTAAACCATCAAATAAATGGAAACACACTTTACGTACACACAAACACACATACACAAAACTTCACTCTCTAACCTCTATAACAGACTTTCTTTCGAAGGGTGAAAGGAAATTCAAATAAATTGTTTTGTATCCAATATCGGAATGGTGGCAGCCATGGAAACGGGTGAGAGGGTGAACATGAAGGAGGAGGAGGAGGAGCGAGAGAGAGTAGAGGACGAGAGGAAAGGGGTGGGTGGCTGGGCCAAGAGAAGAGCAAGGGTGTGAACTCCAAATGCGGATAATCCACCACTCATGTAGTACTATAATCTAAATGATAATCCACCACTCATGTAGTACTATAATCTAAAACATCTCTACAAGATATATTCACATTCCAATGCAACTGTCTCCAACAGACTTGACAGCACAGGTATGTTTTGTCAGCATGGAGTATATGTGTGTGAGTGTGTGTGTGTGTGTGTGGGTGTGTGTGTGTGTGTGTGTGTGTGTGTGTTTGAACAAAAATCATGTACACAGTACACACATCATGAATCAGTGTAATGTACACACATCATGAATCAGTGCATCTACTGAAAAAAGCTGAAGCAGAGCAGCCAAGCCATGGGACTGCTTTGGGGTGACCTTGGAAGGGGCGGAGGAGATCACAGGCATGGGTCTGGGTGTGCAGGTGTGGCTAACTCACCGCAGGTCTGGATGGGGAGTTTCTGTTGCTGCCATCAGGAGACCCTTTTACCCAGTGGGTGATCAGATCAGCCACACCTACTTTCATCCCCTCCGTCTCCTGCAACACAGTGTAGTCTTCTTTAAGCCCACCACACGCAGCCGGCGATGCGTCAGTCAAACGTGACGGTGGAATTCTGTTACAGTTTTTCTCGATCGTTTTGATACCTGTGTCAACTGTGACATCACGTTCTAAAAACAGTTAACACCCGTGTCTGAACAAAAGCACTCTGGACAAAATGACACATTTTGCTTGCAAAAGGCTGTTACTCTCTTAAAACACTTAAAACATGCAGCAAAAGCAAATCTTGCCTTCAAACACTACAACTTGTTGCCAATTCAAAAACAGTCTTTAATCAATCATTACACACTTGACAACAAAATGCAAAATCTAGTTCTCAAAATGAGCATTTTTGCTATGTCTGTTCCATTACTTTCTCATTTTTCTGGTATCAGAAAAAAACTGTGAAAAAAAAACTGTGAAAAGACAAAATGTACTGAATAAAAAAATTATTTATTCATTCCTCCCAAGATGTAACTGTCATTGACATGTAAGACATACAGCAAAACACTATAGCAAGATACTGTACATTTCCTTGAACTACAACTTTCATCGAAATACTGTAAACCTACAGTAAAGACCTTTTGTACGGTTTTCTCCACCAAATAGGCAACACAATACTTTGTCAAATGTGCATTAGATCCATACTTGCAAATAGCAACACAGAACAGACATCTCTTATGTATAATGAATGATTGCTGATTGAAGAACTGTGCAAAGGAGTTTTACACAGGTGTATCAGAGATTCAGACTTATGCATGGAATCTATACCACCTGTGAAAAGATGTTTTCCTTTTGTTTAGCATGGGAAAACCAATAGAGTTTAGGTCTTTTGAATGACACCTGTGTTAACTGTTTTGCAAAAGGGTGTGAGAAATGTGTGGACCCAATCAAAATGTGTGAACACATTCGCAAGAGATGACTTCTGCTGTGCAAAGAATGTATTCATGAAGATCAAGTGGGTTCCAGTTTACTTAAGCAGGTAAAAGCAATCGAGAAAAACTGTAATCGCTTTACTACGCACACTACTGGGGACGCGGTCAGTCACCCATCGATTCAGTGGAGATGCACTGACCAGACAGCTGTTTTCTATTATGACGTATCAAAATCGCCCTGAAAAACAGAAAGGTGTCACTCCCCGATGTGAGTCGCTACCCGATGTGAGTCACGCTGGTAGCGACTCACATCGGGGAGTGACCAAAGGGGTAGGCGAATTCCCGGAAGTAGAAGCATCGATGTAGCGGTGGTTATCAACTCTCTGCTAACCCCATAGAACGCCCAGTCATTTAGGATTTTTTTTAACTCCCATAACTTCATATAACATATATCATGTGCCAATATTTTAGCTTCTGTGTTATCTACATAAACAATAAAAGGCAAAACAAGACTCGACTGCCTCGTACGTAACGTTAGGTTCCCGTAAGAAGAATGTTTAGCATGTCCTGTTGAAGGGAAGCTAACGCACTGAAGGGAGATAACCGTATTGTTTGGATAAGAAGCGTAGCTGCTAGTCCAGCCAGCACGGAAACTCGTGAACAAGCTATGTAGCCTACAATAGCATTGTAGCCTATGTTAAGGTAAAGCATAGAGGCAAGTAAACCTAATAGTTTTACCGTTAGGTAGTCTAACGATAATCATTTCAGAGGTTTTCGATGGATTGACGTAGGTCAGAAAAGTGGAAAGAAGATTAGCCTCAAGGCTATAACTTTTTTGTTTTGTTTTACCATGACTGTTTTTAAAGATGATCATGTGTGGTAGTTTCAACATTAACACGACTTGATATCACTTGTGATGATATTAATAATAATACATAAATAAATGTTTAACTTTGATGACTTTGAAGGCGAAGGAAGTGTGAGAAGAATTTCTGTGTATCTATCATATGAGTTACAAGATTCAGTTCGATGGCTAACGTCACGAAGTTAAGTGCGAGTCTGCGCAGTACTGGGGGGACCAACTGAAAAATGACTCAGTACCCTCCCATTGAGAACGACGGAGTCTGTTCGTCCATTTCTTTTACTGTCTATGGGAGTGACAAAGGGGCCGATGAGAGCGAAGCGACGGCCAGTGTTCCACTTGCCGTATGTGTCGCCCCATTCACTTCAATAGATTCTATTTCATTTTGCCGTATGTGTCGCCCCATTCACTTCAATAGATTTAATTCTATTTCATTTTGCCGTATGTGTCGCCCCATTCACTTCAATAGATTCTATTTAATTTTGCCGTATGTGTCGCCCACTGATCTATAAAGAACACTCGCAAGTGGTCCCAATATGGCCGCCGCGCCGATTTCACGGAGGCTTCAGGTTTGTGACGTAGTTGCGCTATCCAGTGTTCTTTATAGATCAGTGGTGTCGCCCCATTCACTTCAATAGATTCTATTTCATTTTACCATATGTGTCGCCCCATTCACTTCAACAGATTCTATTTCATTTTGCCGGTCGCCAGCCATAAATTGCCGTCGCGTCGCCGGCCGTGTGTGTAGGCCTTTAAGGACACTCTCACACTGTGTGTGAATTAACTTTTTCTTTCTTTGTTTCTTCCTTTCTTTCTTTATTTCTGTCTTTCTTTCTTTCACACCGTACATGAGACAAAAAGCCAAAGGTTTCTTGTTGCTGGAACTGAGGACTTCACAGAAACACTGATTCGCTTCTAAAAGCATCACTCAACACTCTCATTCTCTAAAACCTTTATTTTTACTGTGAAAACAGTCTCTCCCACAAACACAGATGCTTTCATTAACATGTCCTGGAATGCACCTGCCACAAGTCTGTTGGTATTGCATTAACAGAGCGTGTGTGTGTTTAAGCAATCACTGAGCAAGCCAGGAAAGAGGGTATTTTGCCAGGGTTTGTCCCACAGAGGTGTTAGGCAGAACACCACTCTGTACACCTACACACACACACACACATGCACACCCTCAGCTCATTTGTTTGTGGGATAGAGTATAAACAAACACAATCCATGTCTCCTCTCCTGGCCACTGGTTCAACTGGTGTGATTATTATTTTTGCACCTCAGAGCCTAACTTACCCTGCAGCATTTACCTTACAGTAAGCAACCCTCTCTCCTCTAAATGAATACAGTTATGAATACAGTTATTAACACCATTCACTGCAGAGTTTATTGATGTTGTTAAGCGGCACAGTGCTCAGAGACTGAATTTCCTGTACTATTAGGTAAGGTAATAACAAAATGACGGCTGTAACACCAACACTTAAAACATGTGTAATGACTAACGGCACATAATGCCAAGACATGATCACATAGGTTGAGAAAGTACTCCAAACAGAAGAAGCAGGGGCTCTCAATTCCAGAAATAAACAGAGACTTTGGGTATGCAAAAAGACAACTAAGAATGTGTTCCTCCACTCCATGATGGATCAGGAAAAGTCACACACATTAGTGTGATTGTGTAGCCCCAGCCCATCGCTCATGTTCCCACGTTTCCCACAGCTCACAGGAACCAGGGTCATGGACTCAAAGACAGCATGCACTACTGAGTGTGCACACATTCACTCACTCATTCACAAACTCACTTACTCACTCACTCACTCACTCACTCACAACCTCACTCACATACGTAGTAACTCACTCACTCACTCACTCACCTACTTACTCATTAACTAACTCACACACTCACTCACTCACTCACTCACTCACTCACAACCTCACTCACTCACACACTCACTCACCTACTTACTCATTAACTAACTCACTCCCTACATCACTTACTCAACTCACAACTCACTCACTCACTCACTCACTCACTCACTCACAACCTCACTCACATACTTAGTACCTCACTCACTTACTCACCTACTTACTCATTAACTAACTCACTCCCTACATCACTCACTCACTCACTCACTCACTCACTCACAACCTCACTCACTCACTCACTCACTCACTCACCTACTTACTCATTAACTAACTCACTCCCTACATCACTCACTCAGTAACTCACTTACTCACTCACTCACTCACTCACTCAGTAACTCACTTACTCACTCACTCACTCAGTAACTCACTCACTCACTCACTCACTCACTCACTCACTCACTCCTTAACTAATTCAATAACTCACTCAATGAAGCCTCTGTGGATGTGAGCGAGAAGGTGTCTGTGTGATGAAGCGCTGTCTCACCTTAGATGGCTGGCCTCGGGGGGCACTTGGGCTCCAGGCCTCCCCGGCTTCAAACAGGTTCTTGGTGGAGGCCACTGGCTTGGGAGGACTCAGCACGTCCATCACAGCTGCCTTGGCCGGCTTGGTCTCTTTTGAGGAAATCTGCAGCATTTGAACAGAACAAATGTCAGGGAAGAATCATAGCCACTCACTTATGGGTTTATGTGCTCGGGCCTGTGAGAGTTTGATGGACGCTGGGGTGTAATGATTTTAGCCATTCAGACGGTGTGGCCAGACATTCGTGTTCACGCTGCCATGGAAACAGGTGGACACGGGGAGAAACTCCGACACCGTAGGAAAGATATAGAGAGAGAGAGGGAATGAGAGCAAGAGAGAAAGGGAGAGGAAGGGAGAGAAAGGAAGAGAGAAAGATGAAGAGAATGACAGAGAAAGAGATTGAGAGAAGAGAAAAAGGCAGAGATTGAGAGATTGAGAGAGAGAGAGAGAGAAAGAGAGAGAGATAGAAAGAGAAAGAGAGAGAGATGGTAATCATGCCTTGGGGAAACAGTGGGCCAGCAACCATCATCCCACAGGAAGTGAAGATCAGGCAAAGGAACAAATCATGTGAACGAACGCTGAGCCAGCAGTGTGACCTCATCTCCCAGACTCCAGAACACCCACTCATCCGAAACACTGCTAAGCACTGTGTGACATTTGTGTGTGTGTGTGTGTGTGTGTGTGTGTGTGTGTGTGTGTGTGTGCGCGCGCGCGTGCGTGTGTGTGTTTGGGGGGCATAGGAGGAATGTGCTGGAGTTTAAATTTTGGATCACACATCATTGGTCCTTTTCTCTCATCACATTTTAGAGAGATAATAAGGTGCCAACACGTGATGGTGGTCTGGTCTGGAAAGAGGTCCCTCAAACCTGGAGCCATAGTGTTGGGAAAAATCATATATCATTTTGTGATGATGACACATGACAAGAATTCACCCAATCTGTTTGGCCTTTGTCCTTATCGTCCTATCTTCATCAAAGTTCTTTTGTGACTATACATTGTGACACCGACCCAGCGACACACTGGTTACTCCACAAGACACATAAATCATTGCTGTAGACACCATGAGTCAAAGAGCAGGTGACAGATCGCCTGGGGTTCCATGACTCAACGGCAGGTTATGTGAGCCATGCTTTGATGTGAGTGTGTCGACACAGACTTGTCAATAGCGGTGAGTGCAAACTAAACCATTACCAAGGCCACAAAGGTGGACACTCACATTAACATTTGCACATTCTGACAAAACATTAGTCATACGTAATCAGTAGTTCCACCGTGCGTTTGGTGACACTCTTCTCAGGCGTGGGACAGTTTGTGTGTAGACAAGAGAGTTGGAGCACATGGAAGTCAGTCCCTTGCTGACTCTGAATACTAAAACGTCAGTGAAGTCTCTCTCAAAACACGAGTGGTGTTGGAGCCTGAGGAGAGGGACAAGGGACAAGGAGGGAGCGTGCGTGGGGGTACTCACCTCGACCGCGTGAGTGTACTGCTCCAGCTTGTCATCGATCTTGGAGAGGAGCAGCGGAGGAGGGGTCTTCTTGAAGCTGTTGCTGTGAACACGAACAAAGAAAAAAAAGCCTTCGTTTGAACCAGGGGCATCTGGAATGACAACACTGAGGAGCCCAGCAAAAGCTAGATGACAAACTGCAATAAACACACACAGTCTGGAATGTGGCCCGGGATCCCCTGTGAAGGAGAGCTGTGTGGCTCTTCCCTGAGAAAAGAGCTCCTTCCCACCACGTCTGGGGACAAGCGTCTGGGGACAAGCGTCTCTGATCTCTGCTGCCAGTGACATCAGACATACGAGATTCCATCCATTCTTCCTCAGCCTCTCGGGAGAGATGCGTTTGATTTCGCAGGATCAGTTCCAGCCAACACTGTCTCTCTGGCCAAGCTGGACCTTCTGATCACTCCAGGGTACCGTACCAATAAGGCTCCCTGAATAACATGAAAGTAAGCAGTATAACTGCTTGTAGAGTATGGGAGCTCAGGGCCTGTCTCAGTTGCATGGGAATAAATCAGTTCTGCTGGGGGAAAACCTGATCCCGAGACTGTAACCAAATGGCCCCAGTCTGCTGTGTCGACTTACATGTGCAAGATATTTTAAAATCTGCCAATGTGTCTGGAAGGCATGTGTGAGTCATTAGCCCCGTGATTAACCGGATCCTTGGGCCATGACGTAGCACATCATGCAGACCAGTGTGTGTCCCCTCAAATCCTAACATGGAGTTTTCATTTAAGAGGCACAGATATGATCAAAATCCCCCTTTTTAACAGGCGACAGGGCAAGATTGTTTTCATTTATGAGATGGCCATGTGTCTTTTGGAGAACGATTGAGTGTGTGTTTGTGTGTGTGTGTGTGTGTGTGTGTGTGTGTGCATATTCAGCAGTATATTGTCCGGTAGTCTGTCCTCAGATAGGGTTTCCTAATCGAGTGAGGTGGGAGATTAGGAAGTGGGGTGAGGGAGGCTGGATGGGGTTGTCTGGGTGTCCCCGACACGTCGTAACGTCCCCACTCGCCACTTTCCCTGCTGTGTTGTCCCTGCCTCGCCGTCTCCCTCCAGATGTCCTTTCCAGATCCCCCAGTAGCCCACGCTCGGCCGTGAGTCACCCGGCTCCTATTAAAAAACAGCCCACTGAAGGAGGCCGGGGTCTTTTTAACACGGCAGAGTGTTGTTTAGGGCTGATAACTCCGAGCTTCAGACTGCTCGGAGCCTTGCGGCAGTCCAGGGCCATATCTCACAAGCCACCAGAGAAAGCAGGCAGGAGCCCACATCTGGTTCCAGTTAGCCGGGCTATAAATCAGCCCCGACAAAGGTGATCCACCACGAGAGCGCCGAGGTGACCTCAGGCCCCTCAAGCCATGTTTACTTTGAGACAGCAGCCATTTAGCCCGCATACCTTCATTTTTGGGCCCAGAGATTCAGCGCTGTTTATTGAAATGCCAAGTGGGGTTTGCACAGCCCTGCAGGCAAAATAAGCTGGCAGAGTTTGTGAAATGGAAATTGGGGTCTGCGATGTTGGTGTGAAAACAATGGGTAGTGAATAAAGTTGTGGGAGCGGCACAACAATAAAGGCTTACCTCTTCTTCAGGGAACGGTTCAAAGACTCTGTCCGCTCTGTGATCTGAAGACAAAACACAGGACAAAGTAACAGAGAGAGCAAAGATCAGTCTTTGAAGACACAGGATAAAAGACAGGGATGGATACACTTTCATGTTTGACAAGTTCCATACTCCATGGCTGAAATAGCTACCCATAGGTACCACACACTCAGGCGTGTGATCATCATCACTGTTTATTATTACAAACAGGTTCTTATTACTCCCCAAATCAGGCATGCGTTCAGGCAAAGGCTACAGGTGAAGCTGTGATGTGGTGCAGTATATCATAAGGTAATGAGCAGGACTTTTTCATCCCAGGTCTCATATTTCAGCCACTGAGTGAGTCAGAACAGTGTCTAAATTCAGAGGAGTCGGGGTGTGAAGGGAGCAAGGTCATCTCCCACTCGTCCGACTCCCGCTAACACACTTCAAAGCCCCCCAGTGCCACACATGCTAGCCATCCTTCCTTTCAGGGCCCTCACAAAGGGATGCCTTGTGGAACAGCGGAGCGTCTTAGTCATGAAGCGACCTTTTGACCCCCCCCCCCCCTTCCCCAAACGCAACTCACCAAGTCTGTACTCTCAGCTGTCAATCTCTCCTCATCCTCCCTCTGAAATTACACATGCAAGCAGAGGGAAAGCTGACGCTAACGAGGGAAAGAGGCAACACAGCGCGGGGGTGACACGCTCGCACCAACACAGGCTGACAAAGTCACGAGGCGAGGCAGGTGAAGTCACGAGGCGAGAGGCAGCAAGACATGCATGGCCCGCGTGGCACAGCACTGCATGTGCTTTAGTCTATTTTCAATAACCATCAGCAAACTCAAATGATATCGAAGCAACTGTATACAAATTGTATCAAGGAGATTTACATCATTTAACAGACAGCATACCTGTGCTTACACCACATGCTAGTATTGCACAACGTCCTCATGAAGCAAAGAGTGTCAATTGATGTGGGTCCCTTAGAAAGCCACTCACTCTGACATTTATCAACAGCAAAATAATAATGTTCAAGGCACACTTCTAAATAATATGGATTACTTCTTAAAATACATAAGCAGGTAAAGAAATGAGGAAATAAATCAACTCAAGCCTTAAATATATAAAATGCAAGAGAAGAGAAGCAAAATAACATGCCATGCTGCTGAAATACTCAACACACCAGGTGCTTTCAAGTATAAAATGTATAGTGCCTGTGCGTAATGAAATATTGGTTTAACAACTCATTTTTACCAGCAGTCAAACAGGGTTGGCATGTCAGGTGTTTCAAGGTGGAGCAGCAAAGACTGTGCACACGCTACACACACACACACGACACACTAACCACAGCAAATTGCAAACAGATGTGCATTTAAAAGCAACAGTGTCCATAAACACACACACACACACACACACATGCAACTTACAGGGATTTACTGAATGCATAATCTGTAAAAACATAGAGCCACAGTTGAGTACTACACAACACCTTCACCTATATTGCTGCTTCATTTTTGGTACTAATGGAAAGCACATTTATTTCCCAAAACATATAGCAATGGAAAAGTATGGTTGAGAGACAGATGGTAAAAAATGAGCCACATTTTCAGAGAGGGCATCTGTTATGTATGTTTGGCTTCTAAATCAGAATGAGTTATTCAGTGATGAATGAATGAATGTAATTTCTGTCATGTTGAGTTGACTACTACTAACAGTTGTTCAAATCACTCTTGATCTAGGAGGACATAAACTTTAGGTGCAACTGGAGCTGGCTATACCTTCACTGTGGGGCTCTTGGGACTGAGTGCGTTGAACGGTTCCTCCCCATCGGTCAAGCTCTTCATCCTCTTCTCGGCTGCCTCCGTCCTCCTCCTCTCGATCTCCTCCTTCATGTGTCTCCTTTCCTCCTGGAGGTGCGTAAGCGGGAGCAGCTGTTCAGTGTCTGGCCCCTCTGCCCAAGGGCAGCTTACGCCATGTACACAGATTACATCTTGGGCCCAGGGCCGCGTTTATCCATCTCACAGTGTTTGTCAGGAGCCTGATGTGTTTACAGGATGTGTGTGCGTGTGTGCATCTGTTTTCTGCTTCATTTCAGCAGTGTAAACATGCATGTGGGTGTACAACACTGTGTGGTATGTGTCAATGTGGGTGTATGTGTGTGTGTGTGTGTGTGTGTGTGTGTATGTGTATGTGTATGTGTATGTGTGTGTGTGTGTGTGTGTGTGTGTGTGTGTGTGTGTGTGTGTGTGTGTGTATGTGTGTGTGTGTGTGTGTGTGTATGTGTATGTGTGTGTGTGTGTGTGTGTGTGTGTCTGTTCTGAATGTGTGTATATGTGTGAGTTGTGTGTGAGTGTGTGCTTATGTGAGTGGGCCTATGTGTTTCAGAATGTGTGTATGTGTGTGCGTTTGTGTGTGTGTGTGTATGTGTGTGTATGTGTGTGTGTGTGTGTGTGTGTGTGTGTGTCTCTCAGTAAGTGTGTGTGCCTCAGGATGCGTGTGTGAGTGTGTGTGTACCCCTGCATGCATATGTGTGTGTGTGCCTGCATACACGTGTGTGAGTGTGTGTACACCCCTGCATGCACATGTGTGTGTGTGCCTGCATACACGTGTGTGAGTGTGTGTACACCCCTGCATGCACATGTGTGTGTGTGCCTGCATACACGTGTGTGTGTGTTTTGCAACTCTCCACTGTATAATCCACCCCAAATGCCATCCTGACCTCCTCCTTGGCCTGCCTGTGCTGCTCCTCCTCCTCCTTCCGGCGCTCCTCCTCCTCGCGCACGCGGCGCCTCAGCTCCCTCCTCTTCTGCAGCTCCTCCAGCTCGGCCTCGGCCTCCACCTGCTTCTGCCGCAGCTGCTCCAGCTCCTGGCTCTCCTTCTCCTGGTGGCTGCGCCGGATCTTCTCCAGCTTCTGCTCCGTCTCCAGGAGCCGCGCCTCCTCGTCCCGTCCCCGGGGCTCCGACGCGGCCGCCGGCTGGGACTGGCTCGGGCTTCTGTGGACGCACGTGTGAGGAGAACACGGAAGAACATGGTAAATATGCCGGACGCACGCGTGAGGAGACCATGGAAGAACATGGTAAATATGCCACACATACGGACGCACGCGTGAGGAGAACATGGAAGAACATGGTAAATATGCCACACATACGGACGCACGCGTGAGGAGAACATGGAAGAACATGGTAAATATGCCGGATGCACGCGTGAGGAGACCATGGAAGAACATGGTAAATATGCCACACATGCCGCATACTCCACCAAGTCACTATAAAGGGTCGTTCACACCAAGAACGATAACAATATATAAATGAATGACGACGTTCACACATAATACTATAACGATAACGACATGAAGAACGATATTGTTGGGGATCACTTTCAGAACGATTTTGAGAATGATAAAAAGCTAATAGCCAATCAGAACCCATCAAATTTTAGCCGTCACATTCATTAACACAAGGAGAGAGTTTGTTTATCATTGTTCAGTGTGAATGCTTTTATTGTTATGGTTATAGTTATCGTTCTTGGTGTGAATGACCCTTAAGGAATGAATCTGACCACTCAGCACGTAGTGCAGTCTGTTGACTGAGGTGTACCGTTACCTGAGAGTCTTCCTGGCTCTGATCACGTGTGAAGCTGTTTCTTCTTCCTCTTTGTTGTTCTTGGGCTTGGACTCGTGCTGCATGAGGACTTTGGATGTGTAGGATACTTTCACTTCCTTCTTCTTCATCTAAAATATAAAGAAAAAGGGCCAAATCACTACTTCACCATGTGTTATTACAGCAATCAGCTTCATATTCTCATGTGGGATGTAGTATCATTTCAACATAAATGGCTGTTTGGTACCTTTTCATCCATGTCTGCTTCTTGACTCTCTCCCCACTTCTTAATGGGGCTCATCCTTGTATCTTTGCCGTTCTGCTCTACCTCTTTGTCTACTTGACTGTGTTCCTTTCTTCCAAAGTCCTTCCTCCTCTTCTCAGTCATCCTGCTCCCCAGACGCGTCTCCTCCTCCTCCCTGACCTCCTCATGGTTCTCATTCTCCTGTGGTGGCCTCTGCAGCCTGGCAGATGTGGCAGAGGAGGAGCATTGAATCTTCTCTGTGT
This sequence comes from Alosa pseudoharengus, assembly GCF_046254945.1. Taxonomy (NCBI): domain Eukaryota; kingdom Metazoa; phylum Chordata; class Actinopteri; order Clupeiformes; family Clupeidae; genus Alosa; species Alosa pseudoharengus. The sequence continues at coordinate 36,725,960 of NW_027468565.1, read as the reverse complement.
GCTTGGCGGTTCCGTTCATTCCCCGTTCGGCTGTCGGTTCCGCCGGTCGCCCGTTCTCCAGCCGGAGCCTGCGCTCCTGTCCCAGCCTCTGAGTCCAGTCACTGAAGCCTTCATCCTCATCCAGAACCACGGAGCCAGTGGCCTTTGCGGGACTCGTAAAGTTCTGGGCTGACCTGAGATACACATTGTCAGAGGACAGATACAACCGTTTTTAAATGAAAGAGCTGATGTGGAAAATAAGATGTTAAGAGGTCTCATTGAGCAGATGCCTGAAGAATCTTGAGCATTTATTCATATCCAGATTTACAAACAACAATTCATCAGAAAACCATTTGCACATGGAGACAGAATGCAGAGACCAACCTCTAGTGTGAGCTTGCACATGGAGACAGAATGCAGAGAGCAACCTCTAGTGTGAGCTTGCACATGGAGACAGAATGCAGAGAGCAACCTCTAGTGTGAGCTTGCACATGGAGACAGAATGCAGAGACCAACCTCTAGTGTGAGGTTGAATGGCTGAGGCCACCCTGCCGGTCATAATCAGTTTTATGAGGCATCTGTGCTATCTTAAACTCAACCAAGCGTAGACCGAAGGTGTCAAAGGTGGTGGGGGGAGGAGCAAAGCATGGCCCACACACACACACACACACACACACACACACACACACACACACACACACACACACACACACACACCTGCAGCTGAGCAGTGGTGATGTAAACACCCAGATGGGGGATAAACACACACTCTCTCTCACACACACACACACTCACATTCGCACCAAGAACAGTAAAGCCCATCTATAGCCACCGGCGGCCCTGAGATCAAACGCAGCTCCCAGAAAACAGATGGAGCACTGTTTTCCTTTCTCCCTCCTCAGCTCCCCCCACCTCACCACAGGTGATCCTGTTGTGGCTGTTGCTCATCCTCTCTCCCGCTGCAGGCAATCCCACTTAGGCAGCCCGCTGACGGACAAGCAGGGCAGGCGGGAGACAGCGACACCTGATTGCACTACGACTGGGCGGCAAGGAGGAGGATCGCTCTGCTGTCTACACAGTGAGTTTTTTCCCCAACAAAACTGAGAAACAGCTGTGAGCATATTTTCAGTGTTAGTAAGTAAAATACAAAGGAGCAACAGAGAGGCTGGACGCTCCCCTCTAGACACGTTGACATGAGGCAGACACGCTGCCCCTTTGCGGTCAGTCTGCTCTACCTTCCTGGCAGCCATATTTCTTCCCCACGGACCATACAAATGGAAATACATAACGGTGTCTCAGACAATCACGTACCAAAAAAAAGTTCAGAAATAAAGACAGCTCCAAAACAGGCCAAACACAACCATGAGGGAAACTCGGTACACACATTTCCGTATAATTACCATGTCTGTGTTTGGTGCTGTCACATTGCAGTATATCAAACTGTGGTGTTTTGCCGTGAAAGGATTATTGTGATTCCCAACCATTTCCATCACAGTTTATGCTGTACTGTCATTCCAAAGTCTACATGTTTTATACATACAAAATAAATATTTCAAAGTTATAC